>NC_091954.1:112924572-113002072 GCF_031021105.1 Erythrolamprus reginae | reverse complement strand
TCTCTATTTCTTCCTTTGCCAGATCGTAGATAAACTTAATGTGGGACAGTGTTTTTTGATGTGGCCCAGGAATGTGACGCATCAACCAAGGAAATACTTCGTAAAGCTGAAAGAAGGTTAAATCATCATTGCTGTTACAATAAGACAGCCTATTTTCTAACCATTTGCAATTGATATATTTTATTTATTAGTTTCTGTGTTTGTTTCTTTAAATTTCTATGCCGCCCAACTCCCTAAGAACTCAGGCTCACAACAAAAAGCAGGTATAAAAACAGGTCAAAGCAATGGAAACTGCAGTTTAATGTTTCCAAATGTAAAATAATGCACTTGGGGAAAAGGAATCCTCAATCTGAGTATTGCATTGGCAGTTCTGTGTTAGCAAAAACTTCAGAAGAGAAGGATTTAGGGGTCGTGATTTCCGACAGTCTCAAAATGGGTGAGCAGTGTGGTCGGGCACTAGGAAAAGCAAGTAGGATACTTGGCTGCATAGCTAGAGGTATAACAAGGAGGAAGAGAGAGATTGTGGTCCCCTTATATATAGAGCGCTGGTGAGACCACATTTGGAATACTGTGTTCAGTTCTGGAGACCTCGCCTACAAAAAGATATTGACAAAATTGAACGGGTCCAAAGACGGGCTTCAAGAATGGTGGAAGGTCTTAAGCATAAAACGTATCAGGAAAGACTTCATGAACTCAATCTGTATAGTCTGGAGGACAGAAGGGAAAGGGGGAACATGATCGAAACATTTAAATATGTTAAAGGGTTAAATAAGGTTCAGGAGGGAAGTGTTTTTAATAGGAAAGTGAACACAAGAACAAGGGGACACAATCTGAAGTTAGTTGGGGGAAACATCAAAAGCAACGTGAGAAAATATTATTTCACTGAAAGAGTAGTAGATCCTTGGAACAAACTTCCAGCAGACGTGGTTGGTAAATCCACAGTAACTGAATTTAAACATGCCTGGGATAAACATATATCCATTGTAAGATGAAGTACAGGAAATAGTATAAGGGCAGACTAGATGGACCATGAGGTCTTTTTCTGCCGTCAGTCTTCTATGTTTCTATGTATAGATAAATATAAAAGAAGTAACATTGTTTATATACAGGGGGTGGACAAAAAAATGGAAACAGAGAGAAAGGCCATAGAACAGGATGGAGATTACGTGGAAAAATAGGGAGTGTAGAACATACATCATTCTTTCTTGCTTGTAAGTTTCATTGTTGAAAAAATTGTTGAAGATAAAAAAATATGATGCATTACTTTCTGGCCGATCCGCATACATTTCTCCAATTCTTTGCTATTTCTATGGGTCGGGTACACATGCACAGAAATACACAACAAAGTGCATATCATCTGTGCTCTTTGCTATTTGCTGGAAGGCAGAGGCCTTTTTTCCTTGTTTTCCTCCCCTAAAACTAAAGTACGTCTTATATTCCCATGCGTCTTATACTCCAAAAAATATGGTAGGACCATTTGTCAAACTTTCAAACCAGTTGCAGCATCCCCATGGTCATGCCATCAAAATTGGGATGATTGACTTGGAGGGTTTAGTGTTCTGGCATCATGTGACCACCTCTTGCAACCTTTCTGACCGGCAAAGTCAAGGTGGGAAGCCAGTTTCGCTTAACACACCATGTTGCTCGTTTAATGACTTAGAAACATAGAAACATAGAAGACTGACGGCAGAAAAAGACCTCATGGTCCATCTAGTCTGCCCTTATACTATTTCCTGTATTTTTATCTTAGGATGGATCTATGTTTATCCCAGGCATGTTTAAATTCAGTTACTGTGGATTTACCAACCACGTCTGCTGGAAGTTTGTTCCAAGGATCTACTACTCTTTCAGTAAAATAATATTTTCTCATGTTGCTTCTGATCTTTCCCCCAACTAACTTCAGATTGTGTCCCCTTGTTCTTGTGTTCACTTTCCTATTAAAAACACTTCCCTCCTGAACCTTATTTAACCCTTTGACATATTTAAATGTTTCAATCATGTCCCCCCTTTTCCTTCTGTCCTCCAGACCATACAGATTGAGTTCATGAAGTCTTTCCTGACTTGCAGTGACTTACTTCACTTAACACACCGTATTGCTCATTTAATGACTTACATTGACTCACTTAACAACTTAACACTTAACTATGGCCAGAAAGGTCATAAAATGGGGCAAAACTCACTTAATGACTGTTTTATTTAGCAACAGGAATTTTGGGCACCCCTGTGGTCGTAGGTCGAGGATTACCCGTATAGGTTTTAGGCCGATGTGAATCAAAATGGTAAGAAAATAAAAGCTCACTCACCACATGAAAGAAGCTACCCACAAATCTTGAACTAAAAATCAGGCCTTCGGTTAGTTTCTGAAAGTTTTCTTCTTCAAGAGAGAATCGGTACCCGAAGACCAAGATGGCTATCAAATTGAAGAACGCGTTGGTGACTGGAAACAAAGGATCTAAGGGCTGGCCTGAAAATTAAGAAATGTATTGATTGATTGATTGATTCTTTCATTAATTAATTCATTCATTCATTCAATTTTTATGCCACCCTTCTCCTTAGACTTAGGGCGGCTTACAACATGTTAGCAATAGCACTTTTTAACAGAGCTCAGCCTTTTGCCCCCCACAATCTGGGTCCTCATTTGACCCACCTCGGAAGGATGGAAGGCTGAGTCAACCTTAAGCCGGTGATAGTTGTACATACACTTGATCAGTTAGAGAATGATGAAGATATTGAGGACTTGGATTCAGATAGTGTTTATGAAGTAGTGGGGGGCCCGGGGTTACAGGTAGTAGAACAGGTGGGAGGCCAGCCACAGGATGGGGCTATGAGTTCAGGATCTAATGAGGGAGAATCAGATGCTCGCTGGGTTAACCCTAAATTCAGAAGGGTTCAGAAACGTAGAGAGCAAAGGTCTGGAAGAAGATATTAAGGAGAGGAATGGGTTAAATATTGTAGTGAGGTATTTGGCATGTCAGGGGGCTAGTGGAGAAGCAGGGTGGAGTTTCAACATTGCTGAAAAGAAATACGGAGGGGGTTTTCGCCACGCTAAAGTAAGCCAAAGTATTTTGCACTGCATTTAGTCAGTGCTGCTGTTTTTTTATAGCTATGTAGTTAGGAAATAAATCTTGTCTAAGTGAAGCAGGAAAAGGAATGTGAGATATGCGGCTGAGAGAGAGATAACGGATCGAGTGATGTCTGGAAGGTGTTGAAGTAAAGGAGAGCATAGAAATAAACGGAGTTGCTTTATTCATGAAATGATGCATTTAATGAGAGTTAATTGTAATTACTAAACTTCTACCAGAAACCAGAACAGTGATGAGATTTGAACCGCTGACCTACAGATCTACAGTCAGCTTCAGTGGCCTGCAGTACAGCACTCCACCTGCTGCGCCACCCCGGCTCATTGATTGATTGTGAAATGAATAAAATACCTAAATGCCTGCAGAAATTGAATAAATCCTTGACTTACAACCAGTGTCAGGGTTCCAAATAGCATCCAAAACTAAATCCGAGGCAAAGGATTCCTCAAAGTTCCAATTTATTAACAAAGCCATTTGGGAGAGACTCAAATCTGAAGTCCAAGGGGTTTTCTTCATCCAGTTGAGAGTTCAAATCCTTGTCCTCACACACACACCCCAATTCCATCATGTTGACCTGTTTAATGATTGTCGTGAGTATTCCCTGTCAGCCTCAGGAAGTGTCAGATTCGGAGGAGGACGAAGAGGCAGAAGCTTTAATGTACTCTAATTTAAGAGAGTTGTCAGAGAGCAGTGGGGATGAGGGTGTAGGAGAAAATGAGTTAGAGGTTAGCATGGAAAGTAGTTTATCTTAAGAGCCGTGATGAGCTACCAAAATTTTTACTACCACACTGTGGGCGTGGCTTATGCATTTAGTTTCAACATCTTTCAGTGCAAATTGGGTGCTCTGGGGTGGAGCTCCAAATTTTGCTACCGGAACTGCATTTGACCATTCCCATAGGAGCCCATCACTGCTTAAGAGGATGGGGGGGCGGGTTGTTGACAGCCCCTGGGTGAACCCGAGATCTAGGAGATTCGCAAAATGAAGGGAGGAGATGTTTGGGAAAAAGTTTTGAATCTGCAAGTTAGAACTGTGTAAATCAACCCATGCACCGTTTCCTGAAATGTATCGGAAACTAAGCCGCTTTTGTTCAAACTGCGTGTTGAAATACGGCCGGCATTCCTCGCTTCCGAGAAGTAAGCTTTTGGTATACTGTATTATGATAAACTGTGCAATTTTAGATTTAAAATGACTTAGAGAGAACCACTAGCAAGGAGGTTCCCCCCCCTCGCTCATTAGAAAGAATTATAGCTTTGCAAATTCAGATCGTTAGATTTAGAATGTGCCTTAGCATAGCAGCTTTATAACCGTGACGATCTTTCCAGTGTAAGAAGAGAAATAAAGATTTACTAATTTGAAAATCAAAGCCTTGAAAAGAGAGTTTTTACAGTCGCTTCAGCTTGACCAGAACAATGTCTCCGGAGAGGGGTGGCATACAAATCTAAATAATAATAATAATAATTATTATTATTATTATTATTATTATTATTATTATTATTATTATTATTATTATTCTGAAGCATAACACACCAAACATTGTGATCGTGGAGAAAAAGAAAGTGTGGATCACCGACATCGCAATCCCAGGAGACAGCAGAATTGAGGAGAAGCAGCTAGAGAAATTAGTGAAATACGAAGATCTAAAAATCGAGCTGCAACGACTCTGGCATAAGCCTGTGAAAGTGGTCCCAGTGGTACTTGGCACGCTGGGCACAGGGCCAAAGGATCTCAGCGGACATTTGAAAATCATCGGAATTGACAAAATCTCCATCTGTCAATTGCAAAAGGCCGCTTTACTGGGATCGGCAAACATAATTCGCCGCTACATCACGCAGTCCTAGGTGCTTGGGAAGCGCCCGACTGGTGATGAAATACGAAATCCAGTATAGTGATCTCATTTGCTGTGTTGTACTGACAAAACCTGGTAGTCGTTATTATTATTATTATTATTATTATTATTATTATTATTATTATTAATTATTTATTATTTGGATTTGTATGCCGCCCCGAGTCTTCGGAGAGGGGCGGCATACACAGCCAAATAAATAAATAATAATAATAATAATAATAATAATAATAATAATAATAATAATAATAACGACTACCAGGTTTTGTGACCATAATTGCAGGCTCAAATTACAAAGTCAAAGAATACATGTAAAGATTTAGATAAACTAGCTCTTGAGTTGACAGCCTTGGCTTGTCTCACTGACCGTTGGCATCAGCGAAGATCTCCACTAGCTGACCGGCCTCGTCTTGTATTTGACTCTCTATGCCTGTCCTCCCCAGTCCAAGTTTCCTCATAGTGAGTAAGCCAAATCGCCTCTGTTGCTTCCAAGTGTGGCCGTTGGAAAGAATAATGCCTGAATGAAACAGAAATAAGTGAGAAATTGTTACTCCCAAGAGAGATGCACCAAAAGTTATGGAATCATCGGCTTGAGGCTTCCTTTGTACTATCTGAACTTGGTTGCTTTCTGGCAGATAGAATTGCTCATACTATGTAACATCATCAGTGGTAGCAGGAAGTGGAGTTTTGCTCCCTGTTTAAATATAAAGGCCTGTACAGCCAGGTAGGTAGGTAGGTAGATAGATGGATGGGTAGGTAGGTAGGTAGATTAGATAGATAGGTAGGTAGGTAGGTAGGTAGGTGGATAGGTGGATAGGTGGATAGGTGGATAGGTGGATAGGTGGATAGGTGGATGTGTAGGTAGGTAGGTAGATTAGATCGGTAGGTAGGTAGGTAGATTAGGTAGGTAGATTAGGTAGGTATGTAGGTAGGTAGGTAGATAGGTAGGTAGATAGGTAGATAGGTAGGTAGATAGATAGGTAGATAGGTAGGTAGGTAGGTAGATATGTAGGTAGGTAGGTAGGTAGGTAGGTAGGTGGATGGGTAGGTAGGTAGATTAGATAGGTAGGTAGGTAGGTAGGTAGGTAGGTGGATAGGTGGATAGGTGGATAGGTGGATAGGTGGATAGATGGATGGGTAGGTAGGTAGGTAGATTAGATAGGTAGGTAGATAGGTAGTGTTGTGATTCCGTCTGAGGCCCCTCAGGGAACGGCTGATCCTCTGCCGGCTTCCTGCTCAGAGGGGGAGGATGAGGAACAGGAGGTTCAGGCAGATGGGGAGGAGGAATCTCAGGCTGAGGGAGAGGGAGGACAGCCAGAGTCCCCCGAGAGGGAGCTCTCCCCAGCAAGCAGCCTGGATTCCTTAGATGAAAATGCACAAGCAATAATCGATCTCCGGCAGAGAAGAGCAACACAACGAAGGGGACAATTAGCCAGGTAGTTTCAGCACTAAAGAGGCAACAGCTGGGTTTGGGTGTGGTGCTCTCTGGAAAGGCTGAAAAGGCAGACCCACCCTTCCTGGCTTGTGGAGTATTATCTTTGGGAGTCCTGGGACCTGGCTGTGATCTTTGGCGTCTTGGAATTCTGGTTTGTGACTTTGAATACTGAAACCTTGGGGGGAAAAGGTGTGGGTCTTATTCTCTACAGTGGTGGGTGTGCCAGCAAGAAGTCTGCTGTATTGTCTGGCCATCAGGACTCTGCTGTGAAGTCTCATAGCCTGCCTGTTGGGAAGAACAGGTTTTTCTCTGTGTTTATTTTTCAAACTATAAAGTGCTTTTGCTTTTACCAGCGTGTCTGGCTGCTTTTTCCAGTTGGTGTTGAAGTCTGGGGGCACCCAGACAGAACAGGTAGGTAGGTAGGTAGGTAGGTAGGTAGATTAGGTAGGTAGGTAGATTAGGTAGGTAGGTAGGTAGGTGGGTAGATAGGTGGGTGGGTAGGTAGGTAGATTAGGTAGGTAGGTAGGTACCTAGGTAGGTAGGTAGGTAGGTAGGTACCTAGATAGATAGATAGATAGATAGATAGATAGATAGATAGATAGATAGATAGATAGATAGATAGATAGATAGACAGACAGACAGACAGACAGACAGACAGACAGACAGACAGACAGATAATCAATTCTTCTTTTTACACCCACAAAGCTTTCTCCTTTCAGGACTTCGTGGAAACTCATTTGTCTCATTCATAATTTCGGAGAATTCACATAAACACATATAAATATTTAAAATACTTGAATGCTGGGGCTGTTTCTCAGTTGGGGGTGATGTTCAGGGGTGGTTTCCACTTACCTTTGCTACAGGTTCACATTACGACGTTTCTCGCGCATGTACGCTTCCCATGCAGCTATAATCAGCCCCAAACACAGCTGAGCTGCTGAGGCGCTGATCAGCTGTGCTTCGGGCAAAGGAATAAAGGTAAGTACAGTATAAACCTAGAGGTGGGCGGGAGAGCCCTTTTTCAAGCAGAAGTAGAAGAAAAAAACTTCAAAATAGTAAAAAAAATCTGAAAACATTTTTTTTTAAAAGATGGCAATGTCTATGGACTCGTACCGCCCAAAACCGGATCTGTGATGCCATGGTGATGTCACCAGCACTACTGGTTCAGGCAATCTGGTCCGAACCAGTCTGGTGAAGTTGGATTATTAGAATTTTTGTTTTGAACTTGTAATTTTGAAAGTCATTTTGAGCCTTACTGAACTAAATGGCATACCGTACTTTTCGGAGTATAAGATGCACCTTTTCCCCTTAAAAGAGGGTGGAAATGTTGGTGCATCTTTTGGCCTCCTGAAACTCCACCCCACGCATCCTGTTTTCACCAAAACAACAGGGCCTTTTTCGCAGAAAACAGGGCACACAGAAAATATTTGGGAGTCTTGCAGAGTGCTCCTTGGGGTCGAGGAGGGCAAAATCTTTTTTTTTTTCCTTCTTTACCTCTTAGAAATTTTGCTGCCTCTTATATTCCAGTGCATATTATAGTGCAAAAAATATGGTATACACTGTAGCAAATGAATAAATGGAATTAGAGTCCGGAAGGTGTTGGGCGGCTTATAAATCAAATAAATTAAATTTTAAAAAGGAAATTCACACTTTACAACTTACCTTTTCCTTTGGACAGAGCCCTTAAAAAGGGAGTCTCTACTCGTTCAGAGAAGTCATCAGCATGGTTGATCAATCCATGTTTGACAACTTTATATCCTGACAGTACTATTACGGGCAAATTCCACGCCAGTAAGGTGTAAATGTTTCCGTAACGTTTTGCAAGCTGCCATTAGAAAAAAAGAAGAAGCAGCAATACATTCAGCAGATAATCCTCAACTCACAATTGAGGCCAAAATTTCCACAGTTGCCAAGTGAATTTTATCTTGTTTTACGAATTTTCTTGCCACAGTTCTTAAGTGAGCCACTGGAGTTGTTCAATCAGTAACAAGAGAGAAAGGTGGGGCCAATGGCTGCGGCAACATGGAGTTCCCCTTCACCCGTGGGGTCGTCCAAATCCTCGTCGCCTGGGGGTCCTGGTTCCTATGGAACCGAGACAGATCCTTCCTGAAGGGAAGGTGAAGATGGGGTCACTGGCAGGTGTCTGTTTTGGGGTCAGCATCCCCTCCAGACAAACCGTTTTGACCTCCACCAAACCTATAAAGCCCTTCATGGCATCGGACCAGAATACCTCCGAGACCACCTTCTGCCGCACGAATCCCAGCGGCCGGTTAGGTCCCACAGAGTTGGCCTTCTCCAGGTCCCATCGACTAAACAATATCGTCTGGCGGGACCCAGGGGAAGAGCCTTCTCTGTGGTGGCTCTGGCCCTTTGGAATCAACTCCCCCTAGAGATCAGAACTGCCCCCACCCTCCTCGCCTTTCGGAAGTTATTAAAAACTCATCTTTGCCACCAGGCATGGGGAAATTAACACACACACCCAATTGTCAAGGTTGTTGTATGGTTTGATTGGATTGTGTGATTATTTTATTATAAGGGTTTTAAATTGTGTAGCATACATGTTAGGATAGGTATTTTTAAAAATTGGATTTGTGCACTGTTTATGTTGTTGTGAGCTGCCCCAAGTCTTCGGAGAGGGGCAGCATACAAATCTAACAAATTATGATTGATTGATTGATTGATTGATTGATTGATTGATTGATTGGATTTGTATGCCACCCCTCTCTGTGAATGTAAAAATCCAATACTACAACAGCTAAAAACCCTTGTTATAAAACCAATCATACATACAAACATACCATGCATAAATTGTAGAAGCCTAGGGGGAAAGATTATCTTAATTCCCCCATGCCTGACGGCAGAGGTGGGTTTTGAGGTGCTTACGAAAGGCAAGGAGGGTGGGAGCTATTCTTATCTTTGGGGGGAGTTGGTTCCAGAGGGTCGGGGCCGCCACAGAGAAGGCTCTTCCCCTGGGGCCTGCCAACCAACATTGTTTAGTTGATGGGACCCGGAGAAGGCCCACTCTGTGGGACCTAACTGGTCGCTGGGATTCGTGCGGCAGAAGGCGGTCCCTGAGATAATCTGGCCCGGTGCCATGAAGGGCTTTATAGGTCATAACCAACACTTTGAATTGTGACCGGAAACTGATCGGCAACGAATGCAGACTGCTGAGTGTTGGTGTGATATGGACATATTTAGGGAACCCATGATTGCTCTCGCAGCTGCATTCTGCACGATCTGAAGTTTCCGAACACTTTTCAAAGGTAGCCCCATGTAGAGAGCGTTACAGTAGTCGAGCCTCGAGGTGATGAGGGCATGAGTGACTGTGAGCAGTGACTCCCGGGCCAAATAGGGCCGCAACTGATGCACCAGGCGAGCCTGGGCGAACGCCCCCCTCGCCACAGCTGAAAGATGTTTCTCAAATGTGAGCTGTAGATCGAGGAGGATGCCCAAGTTGCGGACCCTCTCTGAGGGGGTCAATAATCCCCCCCAGGGTAATGGATGGACAGATGGAATTGACCTTGGGAGGCAAAACCCACAGCCACTCCGTCTTATCAGGGTTGAGTTTGAGTTTGTTGACACCCATCCAGACCTTAACAGCCTCCAGGCACCAGCACATCACTTCCACTGCTTCACTGACTGGACATGGGGTGGAGATGTAAAGCTGGGTATTATTATTATTATTATTATTATTATTATTATTATTACTACTACTACTACTACTACTACTACTACTACTACTACTACTACTCCATCTATCCCATCTATCGGGATTCAACCGATTTGGACCAGTTCACCAAGATTTATTTAATTAATTAAACTTATAGGCCACCCTGAGTCTATTTGATTGATTGATTGATTGATTGATTGATTGATTGATTGATTGATTAAATTTTTTTCCCAGAGAGAGAGAGACAGCTTGTAAAATCAGCAGGAGTTCACATATAAAGACAGACCTCGTATAGAGATTTAAACAACAACTCAACAACAATATCCTCATTTAACAACGATTTCCAGGTAAGACAGACCAATGACCATATGACTGGTCTTTGCATTGGTGAACTTGGCAGGACTTGGAAAGCAAAGGAAATCTCAGGTAAGCCCATTAGCACAGTTAAGCAGTTCACTCAGTTGACCTGTCCCCAACTGTGGTCACTAAAGGAGGCCTGCAAAGATCGTTATCCATTTATCTCCTAAACAAATTCTTAATCCCCTTAAATGTCATGTGTTCATTCTCCAGACTTTACAGACCCAACAACATCCTTCTCCATCTCTGCCATGAAAATCAAATGACTGCTTAATTATACATTATCTCAGCATAACATGCTTCCCCATATATGGTTATACAATTGCGGGAACTTAACAAATATCGGTATACATCATGTGCTAGACAGGCCAGACATCCTGTTTGTCGCAATCTTCTTGCTTAAGCAGATTTAGGATACATATATAACTTTGCTGCTGACACCACAATAACCCCCCCCCCTTCCCTTATCTTGTGCCAGCTATGCATTTGTTTATTCGGACCGAGGTCATGCTGACCCAGTCTCCAAACTTTGGAATCAATAATGGTTATGCTAGCCACCTCAGCAGCTCTCTTCGTTAAGTTTAATAAATAAAATAAGTTTAAATAAATAAATGAACAAATAAACAAATAAATAAATGCATACATACATGCAGTACATACATACTATACTGGCTAGCTTGCTAGCTTGCTTGCTAGCTAGCTTGTTTGCTTGCTTGCTAGCTAGCTTGCTTGCTAGCTTGCTAGCTTGCTTGCTTGCTTGCTTGCTTGCTTGCTTGCTTGCTTGCTTGCTTGCTTGCTTGCTTGCTTGCTTGCTTGCTTGCTTGCTTGCTTGCTTGCTTGCTTGCTTGCTTGCTTGCTTGCTAGCTTGCTTGCTTGCTTGCTTGCTTGCTTGCTTGCTTGCTTGCTTGCTAGCTTGCTTGCTAACTAGCTTGCTTGCTAGCTAGCTTGCTTATTTGTTTATTGCTAGCTACCTTCATACTCAAAATACACAAGTGAAAAAAATACCTGAATTAGAAGATCAGGAGTAAGTCTAAAACCAGTCTGCCAGCTGATTCCAATTAAAGGAAGCGGCAAAGGTCCAGGTGGGCATTTTCTGAGTAACCAGAGTTGTTTTAGAAAGTACACAACCGAAAGACTCAGCAACAGAAGCAGACCCATTGAAAATATCCAGAGTTGCCCCATTATTTCCACTTTTCCTTTCTTTCTTTCAACGTCTCCACGTCAGCAGAGTGGATCAAATCTGTTTTCTCCAATACCTTCCACCGAGAAGTGACTGGCATTATTGGTTTTTAGTTTTTGGGTTTTTAAGTGCTTTATACAATCCAATCAGGAAACGTTTGCAACATAAAAGCTTGTGCCATATATAATTTGTGTAGGAATGTGTCCCTCCTTACCGGACTTGAAATGACATTTGTGGTTAGGAGGATGGATAAATCTGATAAGTCTCTTGAAAGGAGTGGAAAACAAAGGACATAGGATAGAACAGCCCTATGATCAACTGGGCAGGGATACAACGTGGGTTAGTAGCAAATAGATCAAGTTCTGTTTTCACTGAGACCCCAAGATCATATGCTGCAATGTCCTGCCTGTCGGCGACAGTGTTCCCTCTAATTTGGGGGGGGGGCGGAAAAGTATAGTGTCTGAGCGGCAGTCCCTTCGGGACTGGGCGGCACATAAATAATAAGTAAGTAAGTAAGTAAGTAAGTAAGTAAGTAAGTAAGTAAGTAAATAAACAAACAAACAAACAAACAAACCTCAGAGAATTTTTTGCCTCAGAGAATTTCAAAATAAAATACTGTACTGTGTGTTTTATTTATTTTATTTTATTAATAGAGTTGAAAGGGACCGTTAGGTCATCGAGTCCAACCCCCTGCCTGAGCAGGAAACCCTACAGCACCCCAGCCAAATGGAAGTCCAATCTCCTCTTGAAGGTGTCCAGAGTTGGGGAGTTCACCACCTCCCCTGGCAGGCAGTTCCATTGGTTGATCGCTCTGACCGTCAGGAAGTTCTTCCTTATTTCCAGGTTGAACCTCTCCTTGGTCAGCTTCCAACCATTGTTCCTCGACCGGCCCTCTGGTACCCTGGGGAATAAAGAGACCCCCTCCTCACCGTGGCAACCCCTCAAGTATCTGTAAACTGCTATCATGTCCCCTCTAGACCTTCTTTTTTCTAGGCTGTCCATGCCCAGTTCTCTCAATCTCTCTTCGTAAGTCTTGGTTTCGAGTCCCCTAATCATTTTGGTTGCTCTTTTTTGCACCTTCTCCAGAGTTTCGATGTCTTTTTTGTAGTGAGGTGACCAAAATTGGATGCAGTACTCCAGGTGGGGTCTGACCAGGGCATAGTAGAGTGGTATTAGTACTTCCCTGGTCTTGGAGCGTATTCCTCTGTTGATGCAGTTTAGGATTGAGTTGGCTTTTTTGGCTGCTGCTGCACATTGCTGACTCATGTTTAGTTGATTGTCCACCAAGACTCCAAGATCTCTTTCGCAGTCACTACTGCTGAGTGGGGTATCTCCCAGGCTGTATGTATGTCTAGGGTTCTTTTTGCCGAGGTGGAGGACTCTGCGTGTCTATAACAGTGAGCTCATAATAGGGCAATTCTATCAATATCAAAATGCCACTTAAATAGTTGAGCTAGTTTCAAACTAGATTTTGATTTTCTTTCTCTCTTCCTTACTCCCATTCTTTTTCTTTCTCTTTTCCTTCCTCTCTTTTTTCTATCTGTTTCTCTCTCTTCCTCTCTTCCTCTCTCTCTCCTTCCCTCTCACTCTTTCCCTCTCGGCTTCTGGGCAGATTTGGAAAACTCTGAGTTGATGATGATTTGTAAGTGAGCGATTGCTCACTGCTCAGCTTAGAGGGAACTATGGTCGGCGACTACTTCAGCTTCAACCACAACAACACAAGAGCACACAACACATTTAAACTTAATATTAACCGCTCCAAACTTGACTGTAAAAAATATGACTGCTTGGGTCCACACATATACTGTACTATACTGATGCATTACATCAAACTATTTTATACACAATGGATTTTTCCTTCACAGCTTTGCTCTCGGATCCAGATAGCAGCTGACGTAGGGGATGTATGATGGCATCAAGCAAGCCTTAGGAACAACACAAAAGAAACCTGCCCCTTTGAAATCTGAAACAGCCGAGGTCATCCAGGACCGAACGCAGCAGATGGCTCGCTGGGTGCCGCACTGCTCTGAGTACATTTCTACATTTCCAGAGAAAATGTGAAAACTGACGAGGCATTGAATGGCATTGAGTGCCTGCCTGTCTTGGAGGAGCTTGACAGTAAGCCAACTTTAGAAGAACTAAACGCGGCTCTGCACGCTCTCGCCTCCGGCAAGGAACCTGGGAAAGATAACATCCCTGCCAAATTTATACATAAATTGTATAGGCCCAGGGGAGACATCTCAGTTCCCCCATGCCTGACGACAAAGGTGAGTTTTGAGGAGTTTACGAAAGGCAAGGAGGGTAGGGGCAGTTCTAATCTCTGGGGGGAGCTGGTTCCAGAGAGTCGGGGCCACCACAGAGAAGGCTCTTCCCCTGGGGCCCACCAAACCAGAATACCTCCGGGACCACCTTCTGCCGCACAAATCCCAGCAACCGGTTAGGTCCCACAGAGTTGGCCTTCTCCGGGTCCCGTCGACTAAACAATGTCATTTGGCGGGACCCAGGAGAAGAGCCTTCTCTGTGGTGGCCCCGACCCTCTGGAATCAGCTCCCCCCGGAGATTAGAACTGCCCCCACCCTCCTTGCCTTTCGTAAAGTTCTTAAGACCCATCTCTGCCGTCAGGCATGGGGGAACTGACACATCTCTCCCGGGCCTATAGAGTTTATACATGGAATGTTTGTGTGTGTGTTTGCTTTTAATAATGGGTTTTTTAGTGTTTTTTTAAAATTATTAGATTTGTTTTTACATTGTTCTTATTATTGTTGTGAGCCGCCCCGAGTCTACGGAGAGGGGCGGCATACAAATCTAATAAATAAATAAAAATAAATATAAATATAAAAACAACATTGTTTAGTTGACGGGACCTGGAGAAGGCCCACTCTGTGGGACCTAATCGGTCACTGGGATTCGTGCAGCAGAAGTAGGTCCCGGAGATATTCTGGTCCTTGTGGGTTCAGTACAAAACCTTAAAATGTTGCTGTGCTCCTCAACAAATAATCATTTATCCTTTTTGTGGCTATTCAAATAATGTGACTTAATCAACTGAAAAGGAGTCCAAGCACCTATTTGAAAACTTATCTTGGTCCATAAGCCACTCCCATCCAGTCACATGACCTTTAAGTCATCCCGGTCACATGATTGTCAAGCCACTCTCACCTGGTCACATGACCGGCAAACCACTCCTACCCAATCACATGGTCCATCACTGGTTCATGTAATAATTCCTTGATAACTGGGATGGGAATCCCCTATGGGTTTTTCCTCAAAAATATAAAATACATCATAACCATAACAAAACCAAAGCAAAATATGACAAATTTCCCCAAGGCAAATCACAACAAACCAATCCACAACTTATAAAACCAGGCCACAACAGGTAAGCTACAATAGCTAAGACTACAACAGACCAAGCGAGAAAAAATAAAGCCAAGTCACAACAAACCAAACCACTATAACTGAAACCACAATAAGCAAAGCCCCAGCAATCAAACCAAACCATTAAAACCACAGTTAACAAAACTCCAACAGACCAAACCACATCCTTGACTACTGCTCATCTGTCTGGAACCCATATCACATCTCAGACATCAACACCCTTGAAAATGTCCAAAGATATTTCACCAGAAGAGCCCTTCACTCCTCCACTCGAAATAGAATACCCTACGAAAATAGACTAACAATCCTGGGCCTAGAAAGCCTAGAACTACGGCGCCTAAAACACGATTTGAGTATTACCCACAAGATCATATGCTGCAACGTCCTACCAGTCAATGACTACTTCAGCTTCAATCGCAACAACACAAGAGCACGCAACAGATTCAAACTTAATACGAACCGCTCCAAACTTGACTGTAAAAAATATGATTTCAACAATCGAATTATCGACACGTGGAACTCATTACCGGACTCAATTGTGTCAACCCCTAACCCCCAACATTTCTCCCTTGGACTCTCCACGATTGACCTCTCCAGGTTCCTAAGAGGCCAGTAAGGGCGTACATAAGTGCACTGGTGTGCCTTTCGTCCCCTGTCCAATTGTCTTTCCTTTCTGTCACCTATCATATATATTCTCTTCCTTCCATATATCCTCTCCTCTAAGTTCACCTTCACCCTCTTTTATATTATCACATGTCTATCTTTCTTCCTATGTATTTGTGTATTGGACAAATGAATAAAATAAATAAATAAACCAAGCCATGGCAAATTTAAAAAGTCAGGCTACAGCAAACAAATAAAACTAAGCCATAACAAATCAAGCCACTACAGCTAAAACTATAATAAACATCTAAAATAGAAACTTAGTGCCTTCCCCTGCTAAGATTCCTTAATAATAATAATAAATAATAATAAAACTGCTAAGAATTCTTAATAAAACAATAAGCAAAGCCTCAGCACACCAAACAGACCGAATCAATAAAGCCACAGTTAATAAAACCCCCAACAAACCAAACCACAACAAATGAATGAATAAAACCCCAACAGGCCAAGCCACCACAAATAAAGCCACCATAAATGAGACCACAATAAACCAAACCACAGCAAATAAAGCCAGGTTACAGCAAATGAATAAAATCAAGCCACAGCTGTTACGTAGGACTGTATGTAGCATGGATTTGCATAATCACTGCTGATTGGCTAGTCTAGTGGTGGAAGAAATAAACTGCTGTCTGTGGCCAGCAGTTCCGCTGGAATTGTCCTCACTGTTACGAAGTTTCTCCTTAACTTCAGGTTGCTTCTTTCCTTGATTAATTTCCATCCATCGCTTGCTTTCTAGTGCTTTGGAATATAAATTGACTGCCTTTTCTTTGTGGCAGTCCCTCAAATATTGAAATACTGCTATCATGTCCCCCCCAGTCCTTCTTTCCTCTAAACTAGCTATACCAAGTGATTACCACTCTTCTTCATATGTTTTAGTCTTGTTTCATATCAGGAAAAACAACTGCTGGACATTTTTCCCAGCAGGAAGGAAATCCAACAATCAGTGCACTTAAGTTTACTTCTCTTTTTCTCCCTCCTTCCCCTTTCTTTCTTTCTTTCTTTCTTTCTTTCCTTTCTTTCTCTTTCTTCACCTCTTTCTTTTCTTCATTCTTTCTTTTTATATTTCATATTTCTTGATTACCCATCTCTTTCAGAGGGGGCTTTAGGGATTGTCTTTTCTTGGATTTGATCTACCATGTCATACAAATCTGATGTTTATGAATCAGCCCTTTATTATTATTATTATTATTATTATTATTATTATTATTAATTAGATTTGTATGCCGCCCCTCTCCGTAGACTCGGGGCAGCTCACAACAATAACAAAGACAATGTAAGAACAAATCTAATAATTTAAAAAACACTAAAAACCCCATTAATTTCCCCTGGACACCCTGCAGTAAGGAATTTTATTTTATTTGATTCACTTCATACATATGGTTATCAAACATCTTTAAAACATCCACTGTTGGAGCATTCACAAATTCTGGGGGCAAGCTGTTCCACTGACTAATTGTTCTAACTGTCAGGAAATTTCTCCTTAGTTCTAAATGTACTTCTCTCCTTGATTAGTTTCCACACATTGCTTCTTGTTCTGCCCTCAGGTACTTTACAGGATAGTTTGACTCCTCTTCTTTGTGCCGATCCCTGATTATTATTATTATTATTATTTATTATTATTATTATTATTATTATTATTATCATTTATTTTATTTTTATTTATTTATTTTGTCAAGTATGTGTTGGTGGTATACAAAGATATAACAATGTTTATATACATGATACTAGTAAGAGAGAAACATTAGGACAGGGGACGGAAGGCACACTGGTGCACTTATGCACGCCCCTTACTGACCTCTTAGGAATCGGGAGAGGTCAACCATGGATAGAAACATAGAAACATAGAAGTCTGACGGCAGAAAAAGACCTCCTGGTCCATCTAGTCTGCCCTTATACTATTTTCTGTATTTTATCTTAGGATGGATATATGTTTATCCCAGGCATGTTTAAATTCAGTTACTGTGGATTTATCTACCACGTCTGCTGGAAGTTTGTTCCAAGGATCTACTACTCTTTCAGTAAAATAATATTTTCTCATGTTGCTTTTGATCTTTCCCCCAACTAACTTCAGATTGTGTCCCCTTGTTCTTGTGTTCACTTTCCTTTTAAAAACACTTCCCTCCTGGACCTTATTTAACCCTTTAATATATTTAAATGTTTCAATCATGTCCCCCCCTTTTCCTTCTGTCCTCCAGACTATACAGATTGAGTTCATTAAGTCTTTCCTGATACGTTTTATGCTTAAGACCTTCCACCATTCTTATAGCCCGTCTTTGGACCCGTTCAATTCTGTCAATATCTTTTTGTAGGTGAGGTCTCCAGAACTGAACACAGTATTCCAAATGTGGTCTCACCAGCATTCTATATAGCGGGATCATAATCTCCCTCTTCCTGCTTGTTATACCTCTAGCTATGCAGCCAAGCATCCTACTTGCTTTCCCTACCGCCTGACTGCACTGTTAACCCATTATCTAAGGGTAAAGTTGTTAGCCGCCCCAAGAATACAGAGAGGGGCGGCATACAAATCTAAGAAATAAATAAATAAATAAAGTTTTGGGAGTTAGGTGATGATGGGGATGGGGGAATTGAGATGTCTCCCCCTGGCCTTTATATTTTATGTATGGCATGTTTATGTGTATGCCTTGTTTTTAAATAAGGGGTTTTTAGATATTTTTAAATATTAGATTTGTTATTAGATTTGTTATTGTACATTGTTTTTATTATTGCTGTGAGCCGCCCCGAGTCTACAGAGAGGGGTGGCATACAAATCTAATTAATAATAATAATAATAATAATAATAATAATAATAATAATAATAATAATAATCCAGCAGTGATCTCGTTTGCTGTGTTGTATTGACATAATTTTTTATTTTATTTATTTTATTTATTCTTTGTCCAATATACAATACATATGGAAGGGAATAGACATTAAGTAATATATATAACGATAGAAAGTAAAAAGAAGAGAAGTAGATGCCAATAGGCCTGGTGGGTATAATAATCTCCTAGCCAAGCCAGTACACGAACTTTGAGCTTATTTGGATTTTGCATATCAACCCGGAATTGCCACCAGCTGCGGTACAAGAAGAGAGGCCTCGTCTGGTTATTAACGTTGATGTTCAAGCCATTTTGTTCTGAATTCGCCCCGCTACCGCCAACAAGGCCCCCCCCCCCCCCCCCCAAAAAAAAAAAAGCAGCAAACAGGGGCTTCCGCCACAGCTTCAAATGGCCTGGGTTTCCCAGAAAACTTCTGCGCCGGCCCACGGCTATAGCGGAAGACTACGTTTCCCAAGAACCACTGCGCAAATAGGGTCTTCCGCCACAGCATCAAGTGGCCTCGGTTTCCCAGAAAACTTCCGCGCCGGCTACGGCTGATAGCGGAGGACTACGTTTCCCAAGAACCACCGCGAGGGCCAACGCTGCAGTCGGCAGCCGGCGGCTGAGGGAGGAAGGCCCAGCGGCCGGGCTGCCATGGCTGCGTCCTGCGCGGAGATTTTGCGGAGGGAGTTCCCGGAGCTCGACGGAGAGATGTTCGAATACGTGACCGGTGAGTGAGGCTGAGGCGGCGAAGGATGAGGCCTAGGCCTCGGCTCCCCGTTCTCAGGGGTGGCTGTTCGGGCTTCTAAAAAGAGTCGGAGGCTAACGAGGGCGGTGGAGCCTCATGAGGGCAGCTGAAAGGCTCTCGTGGGCTTCTTGGGGGGGGGGGGGGGGGTCGCCCGAACATCGCACGATGGGCTCAGCGGATCAAAGAGCTTTCTGGATCTCTCCCCCCTCCCCCTCCAATGCATTGGTACATCCCTTTAGAAGCATTGCCTGTATTTTGGCCCTTTTGGTTAGCGCGTGCCTGGATTGATCCATGCCTAGAAAAAGGGGGAGAATCCTTTTGCCAGGGGACGCTTGCTGCCCTGATCGAGGATAGTTTGCGAAGCCCTAAATCGGGCAAAGAGACAAAAAAGATTTTTTTTCTCTTCAAGCCCTTAATCCTGGTAAAAAGCAACTGCTAGCAACTTCCTGCATCCATACATTCCTGACATTTCTTGGTGGTCTCCCATTCAATGACTCATCTATTAATTCATCCATTCATGAATTCCCATTCCTGGGACATTTTTCCACCTTTAGGACTCCGAGTCCTCGGAGAGGGGCGGCATACAAATCTAATAAATTATTATTATTATTATTGTTGTTGTTGTTGTTATTATTATATAAAATTCAGAGCTTAGACGGAAAAGGGTTGGATTCCAGGGCCTAAAAATTCAATTTAGATGAATGGATGAGCTAACTTCCTTCCTATGTACAGGTTATAAAGAGAGGGCTGTGGAAATATTTACAGACACTTGATATCCTGGACACAAACTGCTTCAATTCCTACTCTCAAAACGATGCTATAGAGCAGTGTTTCCCAACCTTGACAACTTGAAGATATTTGGACTTCAACTCCCAGAATTCCCCAGCCAGCGAATGCTGGCTGGGGAATTCTGGGAGTTGAAATCCAAATATCTTCAAGTTGCCAAGGTTGGGAAACACTGCTATAGAGCACTGCACACCAGAACAGTTTTTTCCCCAAACGCCATCACTCTGCTAAAGAAATAATTCCCTCAATGCAATCAAACTATTTCCCAAATCTGCACTACTATTAATCTTCTCATTGTTCCAGTCACCTATCTCCTCCCACAAATGACTGTATGACAGTAATTTTGTTGATTGCATCCTTACCATTTATATTGACTAGTTCCTAATATGATTGGATTGCTTATTTGTACCTGGAGTATCATTAAGTGTTGTACCTTATGATTCTTGATTGACATTTCTTTTATGAGAGGATATGCACCAAGACGAATTACTTGTGTGTCCAATCACACTTGGCCAATAAAGAATTCTAATCCATTCCCATCCTATTATATTCTATCCTATTCTGCTCTACAGTATTCTAAAACAATATTTCTCAGCCTTAACAACTTACAAAATTCCAATATCCAGAATTTCCCCGCCCAGTCATTTTGGGACTTGAAGTTTTCATATCCTGCCAACATTGAGAAACACTGATAAAGAGCAACATTCTCTACTTTAATATTTATTTTTTTTAAGTTCTGGAATTTGAGGTGAATTCAACCCCTCTGTCCAGGACCCCTGAGAAGAATATCAGCATCCATTTCACATTTACTTAAAGAATATACATAGCTGTGTCCAGGAGAAAGGTAAGATCAGGTTTGTTTTCTACAGGAGCTTGACGTAAGATGAGTTTGTGGATATCGCTATGAAGTTTATATATATATATATATATATATATATATATATATATATATATATATATATATAAAATTAGTGTTTTTTTACAAATATGACATACAAGACAAAAGAAAAAACATACATAAAAACATACACATACAACATTTGGGAAATGAAAGTTTCCCCACTTTTTGGATGTTTGATCAGAGAATTTCACTTCTTTTACATAATATTAATTTTTGAATTCTTTTATTTGACGTGTTGCTTTGCATAAATTTTTATTTCTTTCTTTATTGTTCTTTTCTTTAGCCAATCATAGAATTTTGCCCATGTTTTATAGTAATCTGATTCTTCTTTTCCCTCTAATCTTTTGGATAGCCTGTCCATCTCCGCACAGTCTAGTATTTTTTTAATTATTATGTTTTCTTCCGGTATTTTGTCTGTTTTCCACTGTTGGACATATACTATTCTGGCAGCTGTTAGTATATGTATAACTAGGTATCTTACCTCTTTTCTGTTTTTTTATTAAAAATACCCAATAAATATAATTCTGGGGGTTTTTTCAATTTCTTCATTTACTATTTCTTTTAACCAATTTGTTATTTTATTCCAAAACCTTTTTGCCTGTGTGCATGTCCACCGCTATGAAGTTTTCTTACCAGCCATATAGAAATGGTTTGATTTTGTCTTGTCCTGATTTTTTTTCCTGCCTAGGCTGCAGCTGCTTGTGTCCCATCCAGAACCTTTATTACTCAGAGAGATCCTGATGTTCGCAGTTTGCTCATCCCACAAAATCTATATCCTAACCTTTCTCCCATCCTGTTCGAAAGGTCCCGCAATAAAGAATTCTAATCTTCTAATCTAATCTACGTTTGGAAAATTCTGCTCCAAAGTGGAATATCTTGTTCAAATCAGAGGCTGCATCCTTTTTAACAGGCGTATTGAACAACTTCTGCCATCCATCATTCCAACTATCTTGATTGTGAAATTGGTTTAAAATAGAGTTGTGTAATTGTTGGAAGTGTGGGCTTGGTCATCTTGCGCAAAGGGTTAAGTGCATTGCCAACTTTTCTTTTGCCATCAGGTCTCACAACTCTTTGCAGCTGCTCTCCAGCCCTCTGAAATAGGGAGATAATAGTGCCATATCGCGCCATAGGTCATAAATGTGGAATGATTTATATACTCAAAAGCACTGGATAAATGTAAGCAGATATTAGCCGGGCGCTCATAAAGCAAGTCCAATATCTTATTCCAAAGTAGATGTTCTCATGTATTTTTAGCCTCTGACCTCTGTAAGAAAAATTTGAGCACCAGCTTGAAAAGTTCATGTGTTATAAAGGAAAAAATGCTGTAAAAAGAGTATGTATGTATTTTTAAATGGCGATCCCAAATTCTTCCCGCGTCTGTGTTTTCACTTGATAATCTCAGCTAAGTCTTCGGCAGATTACTTTTCATTTTTGATATTCATCATTCATAATTCAGTAGGTTTTTACACTGAAGCAAGTCTACATTATTTCAATTAGAGTTTACTATTTAGTTGAAGTCGGGTACTATAAGCCTGAGGTGTTGCTCTTTTGTTTGGTTCTGCTCTTCTGGGCCAGGCATTTAGCAAAGATAAAATGTTTCCCCTTTTCTTCTCGCTTCCCTTCCAAAGTTTACGGTAATTTTGATTCATGTCAAGCTGTTGTAGGGTATGCTAAAGTCTGGTGTGACTCCATTAAATAAGCTGCAAGATGTACCGTTTCAGTAGAAGGCATCACACATGACTAAACCATGGCAGGAGGAAGAGACTATACAATAAGCAGATTTGTTTAATTCTGCATTAAATAACTAGCAATTTATATTTTAGAATCTATTATAGTTCAGATAGTTCTTGACTTAATAAAAACAGAAGATTGACAGCAGAAAAGGACCTCCTGGTCCATCTAGTCTGCCCTTATACTATTTTTTGTATTTTATCTTAGGATGGATATATGTTTATCCCAGGCATGTTTAAATTCAGTTACTGTGGATTTACCAACCACGTCTGCTGGAAGTTTGTTCCAAGGATCTACTACTCTTTCAGTCAAATAATATTTTCTCACGTTGCTTTTGATCTTTCCCCCAACTAACTTCAGATTGTGTCCCCTTGTTCTTGTGTTCACTTTCCTATTAAAAACACTTCCCTCCTGGACCTTATTTAACCCTTTGACATATTTAAATGTTTTGATCATGTCCCTCCTTTCCCTTCTGTCCTCCAGACTATACAGATTGAGTTCATTAAGTCTTTCCTGATAAGTTTTATGCTTAAGACCTTCCACCATTCTTGTAGCCCGTCTTTGGACCCGTTCAATTTTGTCAATATCTTTTTGTAAGCGAGGTCTCCAGAACTGAGCACAGTATTCCAAATGTGGTCTCACCAGTGCTCTAAATAGTAGGATCATAATCTCCCTCTTCCTGCTTGTTATACCTCTAGCTATGCAGCCAAGCATCCTACTCACTTTTCCTACCGCCCCACCCATTTTGAGACTGTCAGAAATCACTACCCCTAAATCCTTCTCTTCTGAAGTTTTTGCTAACACAGAACTGCCAATACAATACTCAGATTGAGGATTCATACTCAGAGGATTTCCCCTTTTCTTCTTGCTTCCCTTCCAACGTTTACAGTAATTTTGATTCGTTTCAAGTTGTTGTTGGGTAAGCCAAAGTCTGGTGTGACTCCATTAAGTAAGCTGCAAGATGTACCGTTTTTGTATTTCAGTAGAAGACATCACACATGGCTAAATCATGGCTAAACCATGGCAGGAGCAAGAGACTATGCAATAAGCAGATTTGTTTACATTGTCACACTGTTTTATTATTGTTGTGAGCCGCCCCGAGTCTTCGGAGAGGGGCGGCATACAAATCTCATTAATATAATATAATATAATCTCAGCCTTGCATTAACCATTGGGTTTCTTTGGCAGGAGTCCTGCACAGTGGCAGCTCAGATTTTGAGACGGTGGACGATCTATTTGAAGCGGTTGGCGAGCTCTTGCAAGACGTGTCCCGAGATTCCAAAGACGATGTGGACATCCGTGCCATCTGTCAGCGTATGTTCAACACCCTTCACCTGTAAGTTCCCTCTGGTTAAAATGAGGTCACCAGTAACCAAACAATTGGGCTTTCTTCACTTGTGATGTACATAAAGCAGGCACTAAAGATCCAGAATCCACCAAGACCCTTTGGGTAGAACTTCAGAACTCTAAGTAAATCAAACTTCAGTGAAATCAAACTGTCCACTTAGGAAGTAACACTGATTGACAATCAATTTCAGAGTACCTCCGGAACCGCCTGCTACCGCACAAATCCCAGCAACCGATAAGGTCCCACAGAGTTGGCCTTCTCCAGGTTCCATTGACCAAACAATGTCGTTTGGCGGGCCCCAGGGGAAGAGCCTTCTCTGTGGCAGCCCCAGCCCTCTGGAATCAACTCCCCCCGGAGATTAGAACTGCCCCCACACTCCTTGTCTTTCGTAAATTACTCAAGACCCATCTATACCGCCAGGCATGGGGGAGTTGAGACACCTTTCCCCCAGGCTTTTTTATATTTATGTTTGGGTATGTATATTTTGTTTGCTTTTTTAAATATGATAGGCTTTTATGTGCTTTTTAATATTAGATTTGTTTTTGCTGGAATATTGTTTTTATTATTGTTGTGAGCCACCCCGAGTCTTCGGAGAGGGGCGGCATACAAATCTAATAAATTGAATTGAATTGAATTGAATTTCACATGCACACAGAACAAAGTATTCCATGAGAAGATTTCATTCATTCAGATCTGATCCCCGGATAGTTCAGTGGATTTGCAGCTGGCTGAAGCGTAGATATCCGAGGGTTGTTGTAAATGGCGAGTATTCTGAGCAGAGCCTGGTTACAAGCGGTGTGCCACAAGGGTCTGTTCTGGGTCCTATTCTTTTTAATATCTTTGTGAGTGACATAGGGGAAGGTTTGCTAGGGAAGGCTTGCCTATTTGCCGATGACCCATTTAAATATGTTAAAGGGCTAAATAAGGTTCAGGAGGGAACTGTTTTTAATAGGAAAGTGAACACAAGAACAAGGGGGCACAATCTGAGGTGAGTTGGGGGAAAGATCAAAAGCAACGTGAGAAAATATTATTTTACTGAAAGAGTAGTAGATGCTTGGAACTCTGGGGGGGAGTTGATTCCAGAGGGCCGGGGCCGCCACATAGAAGGCTCTTCCCCTGGGGCCGCCAAACAACATTGTTTGGTCGACGGGACCCGGAGAAGGCCAACTCTGTGGGACCATATCGGCCGCCGGGATTCGTGCGGTAGAAGGCGGTTCCGGATGTATTCTGGCCCAATGCCATGTAGGGCTTTAAATATGAGGACCCTTGACAATAATCTGTGGAGTTTTATTAAGTCATAACTCTTGTTTCTGGACAGGGAGAATGAAAACTCTCCAAGCAGCCGGCAGGTTCTCCTGGATGCCCCGATTCAGCTTTCTAAGATCACTGACAATTACGGTGAGTAATGCAGCAGTCTCTTGCGTTTACTCAGAATGTTGTTGTTGTTGTTAGTTGCAAAGTCGTGTCTGACCCATTGCAACCCCATGGACAATATTTCTCCAGGCCTTCCTGTCATCTGCCATCCTCAAGTCCATTTAAGCTCATGCCGACTGCTTCAGTGACTCCATCCAGCCACCTCATTCTCTGTCGTCCCCTTCTTCTTTCACCCTCAATCGTTCCCAGCAGTAGGCTCTTCTCCTGTGAGTCCTTCCTTCTCGTTAGGTGGCCAAAGTATTTGAGTTTCATCTTCAGGATCTGGCCTTCTAAAGAGCGGCCAGGGTTGATCTCCTCTTGGACTGACCGGTTGGATCTCCTTGCAGTCCAAGGAACTCACAGAGTCTTCTCCAGCACCAGAGTTCAAAGGCCTCAATTCTTTGGCATTCAACTTTTCTTTACGGTCCAGCTTTTATATTCCTACAGAACTTCTTACAGGCTTCTAGAGTTGTTAACCTGATCCTACGTAGCTTCTGCTCCAGCAATCTCACACTACTCACAAGAGCCTACCAAACATTTGCCAGACCCATCCTAGAATACAGCTCATCTGTCTGGAACCTATACCACATCTCGGACATCAACACCCTTGAAAACGTCCAAAAATATTTCACCAGAAGAGCCCTTCACTCCCACTCGAAACAGAATACCCTACGAAATTAGACTAACAATCCTGGGCCTAGAAAGCCTAGAACTACGACGCCTAAAACACGATCTAAGTATTGCCCACAAGATCATATGCTGCAACGTCCTACTGGTCAATGACTACTTCAGCTTCAACCGCAACAACACAAGAGCATGCAACAGATTCAAACTTAATATGAACCGCTACAAACATGGCTGTAAAAAATATGACTTTAACAATTGAGTTGTCGAAGCGTGGAACTCATTACCGGACTCAATAGTGTCAACCCCCAACATTTCTCCCTTAGACTATCCACGATTGACCTCTCCAGGTTCCTAAGAGGTCAGTAAGAGGCGTACATAAGAGCACCAGTGTGCCTTTCGTCCCTTGTCCAATTGTCTTTCCTTTATCTCATATATCATATATATTTTCTTCCTTTCATATATCTTCTCTATTTTATATTTCTCTTTATATATATTACTTCATGTCTATTCTCTTCTATGTATTGTGTATTGGACAAAATAAATAAATAAATACAAATAAATAAATGGGAAAGGAGTCTGAATTCATGCAGGGATTCTTGAAGCAAGATTGCTGTCGAAGTTCCAAGTAATACATCCCATTCATTTAAAAATGCAGGGCAGGCATATTCCTCAAAGGATATTTTATTGGGACATATCAAGTTGGCACAGACTTGGTGTAAACCAGCTCTGAGTTCCTGCCGGTTTTACACTCAATTAAAAGTAAAACTTTTGTCACTCCCCCCCCCCCAATGTCCAGTCACATGGTCCATTTAGCATGTAGTCCAGTTGCTAGGCGACTTCAGTCTCCATCATGTTAAAGGGTTAAATAAGGTCCAGGAGGGAAGTGTTTTTAATAGGAAAGTGAACACAAGAACAAGGGGACACAATCTGAAGTTAGTTGGGGGAAAGATCAAAAGCAACATGAGAAAATATTATTTGACTGAAAGAGTAGTAGATCCTTGGAACAAACTTCCAGCAGACGCGGTAGATAAATCCACAGTAACTGAATTGAAACATGCCTGGGATAAACATAGATCCATCCTAAGATAAAATACAGAAAATAGTATAAGGTCAGACTAGATGGACCATGAGGTCTTTTTCTGCCGTCAATCTTCTATGTTTCTATCTTTCGAACACCTGCACCATTGTCCTTGATTCCCAGGGGAAAGAATTTTATTTTGGCTGCAGCACCCCAGTTATCTCTGCACCGCCTCCACCCCAGCCCCTTCGCTCCAGGCTGTGTCATCCCTGAAGCAAAGAGAAGAGAAACCTCCTTAGAGGAAAGCTGCAAAAAGGAAATGGCCACAGTTAGCCCAGCTTCAGGGTTGACAATTATTTTTTTGTTGTTATTGGTTGCAGATTCTAACTTGGACTCGTTGCCAGGACTGCTGTTGAAGAGAGATCAGACTTCGGTAAGGCTATCATCATGGCGGTTTTTATCACTATTTATTCCTAACGTTTGAGTCTATAGGTTTCAAAGCTGGATCGTTGTTCACATTTTGGAGCAGCTCTTAGTTGTACCACCTAATGTTGGCTCCTGCTAAGGCAAGGTTAGGCAAAGTTGGCTCTTCTATGACATGTATAGTCTGGAGGACAGAAGGAAAAGGGGGGACATGATCGAAACATTTAAATATGTTAAAGGGTTAAATAAGGTCCAGGAGGGAAGTGTTTTTAATAGGAAAGTGAACACAAGAACAAGGGGACACAATCTGAGGTTAGTTGGGGGAAAGATCAAAAGCAACGTGAGAAAATATCATTTCACTGAAAGAGTAGTAGATCCTTGGAATAAATTTCCAGCAGATGTGGTTGGTAAATCCATAGTAACTGAATTTAAACATGCCTGGGATAAACATAGATCCATTGTAAGATAAAATACAGGAAATAGTATAAGGGCAGAGTAGATGGACCATGAGGTCTTTTTCTGTCGTCAGTCTTCTATGTTTCTATGTGGACTTCAACTCCCAGAATTCCTGAGCCAATCGTGCTAGCTCAGGGATTCTGGGAGTTGAAGTCCACAAGTCATAGAAGAGCCAACTTTGCCTACTCTTGTGCTAAGGGATTCTGGGAGCTGTAGTCCAAAATCATCTGATGATCCACCCACTCCCAATTTTTCCTTAGAGCTCCAGTAAACAGCTTATTTTGCTTTTTTATCCATGTATACAGTTATGTGGACATCCTTAATCATGATATAGACAGAGACCAACTGCATCCTAAATCAAACTCCTTGCAATAAGAGCTGATCAAATGCCAGTAGTCCTCAACTTATGACCGCAACTGAACCCAAAAAATTTCTGTTGCTAAGTGAGGGAGGTTTTTTGCCCCGTTTTACGACCCCTCTAGCTAAGTGAATCATTGCAATTGTGAAGCGAGTAACACAGTTGTTAAGTGAATCTAGGGACCCCATCGGCGTTGCTCGTCCCAGGGTCCCAAATGATGATCCTGTGACACTGCAAACCGTCATAAATGTGAACCAGTTGCCAAGCATCTGAAGTTTTTGATCACAGAACCATGGGCTGCAGCGGTCGTAAGTGTGAAAAACGGTCCTAAGTCACTTTTTCCAGTGCAACTTCATGGGATTGGGCGGCATATAAATCCAATAAATTGAATTAAATTGAATTCAAACAGTCACTAAAAGAAAGGGTTGTAAATTCAGATTTACACGGTACTTCCTTATCCTCTTCTTTTATGTTCCTCTCGCATCTTCTCTCTGGCTGCTGGTCGGTATCTCTATTGACCCTTTGCTGTCCATCTCCTGCATTACAGATGGTGAACGCCAGAAAGCTGGAGAAAGCGGAGGCCCGTCTTAAAGCCAAGCAATGCAAGAAGCAGGAGCGAGATTCCGTCAAATCTGGGAACCCACTGTGAGTCCAGGGTGATCACCTTTGAGTAGGGTACCTGCTTCTCAACATAGTGTCACATTTGGAATACTGTGTCCAGTTCTGGAGACCTCACCTACACAAAGATATTGATCAAATCGAATAGATCCAAAGATGGTGGAAGGTCTTAAGCACCAAACTTATCAGGAAAGACTTCATGAACTCAATCTGTATAGTCTGGAGGACAGAAGGGAAAGGGGGGACATGTTCAAAACATTTAAATATGTGAAAGGGTTAAATATGGTTCAGGAGGGAAGTGTTTTTAATAGGAAAGTGAACCCAAGAACAAGGGGGCACAATCTGAGGTGAGTTGGGGGAAAGATCAGAAGCAATGTGAGAAAATATTATTTGACTGAAAGAGTAATAGATGCTTGGAACAAACTTCCAGCAGACTGGTTGGTAAATCCACAGTAACTGAATTTAAACATGCCTGGGATAAACATATATCCATCCTAAGATAAAATAGTATAAGGGCAGACTAGATGGACCAGGGATAGGCAAAGTTGGCTCTTCTGTGACTTGTGGACTTCAACTTCCTGAGTCAATCATGCTAGCTCAGGAATTCTGGGAGTTGAAGTCCACATGTCATAACAGAGCCAACTTTGCCTATCCCTGAGATGGACCATGAGGTCTTTTTCTGCTGTCAATCTTCTATGTTTCTGTGTTTCTATAGGGAGGGTCTACCAGGGATTCATTTTACCAGAGTCAATTTCTTAATGTGTCAGTCTTTCCACAAGGAAGTAGAAGAGATCAGGGCATGACTGGAATAGGAGTAGACCAGGGGTCCTCAAACTTGGCAACTTTAAGACTTGTGGACTTCAATTTCCAGAATTCTCCAGCCAGAATTCTGGTAGTTGAAATCCACAAGTCTTAAAGTTGCTAAGTTTGGAGTAGACCCTCTCCTGATTTAGCAACTATTTTCCATCCGCATAAAACTGAACAGGACTTTGGCTTCCATCTAAATTCAAAGCCCTTGGGGAACAGCCAGATTTTGAATAGCGTTCCTGGACTTTGTCAGACCGTACGCCATACGAACTTCTGGGTTGGAGCATTGTTCTCTCCCGGGTCCTAATGGTTGTTTATGATTTTGCTCTGGACGGCAGGGTTCTTGAAGAAGCATCTGCAAGTCAAGCAGCCAGCAAGAAAGAGAACCGTCTCGAAATGTCAGGCAAGAACAAGTCCTACGACGTACGCATCGAAAACTTTGATGTGTCCTTCGGCGAGCGGTGAGTCACCACATTAAGGAGCATGTACAGTGATACCTCGTCTTACAAACCCCTCATCATACAAACCTTTTGAGATACAAACCCGGGGTTTAAGATTTTTTTGCATCTTCTTCCAAACTATTTTCACCTTACAAACCCAAGCCGCCGCCACTGGGTTGCCCCACCTCCAGACTTCTGTTGCCAGCAAAGCGCCTGTTTTTGCGCTGCTGGGATTTCCCTGAGGCTCCCTTCCATGGGAAACACCACCTCCGGACTTCCATGTTTTTGCGATGCTGCAGGGGAATCCCAACAGCGCAAAAATGGGCGCTTCGCTGGCAACGGAAGTCCAGAGTGGGGTTTCGGGGACTTCTGTGTTTTTGCAATGCTGCAATTTCGCTGAGTCTCCCCTCACTGGGAAACCCCACCTCCGGTCTTCCGTTGCCAGCAAAGCACCTGTTTTTGCGCTGCTGGGATTCCCCTGCAGCATCACAAAAACACGGAAGTCAGGAGAGGGGGTTTCCCATGGAGGGGAATCCCAGCAGCGCAGGGAAATCCCAGCAGCGCAGGGAAATCCCAGCAGCGCAAAAACGGGCACTTCGGCTGGCAAAAGGGGTGAGTTTTGGGCTTGCATGCATTAAACGCTTTTCCATTGATTCCTATGGGAAACATTGTTTCATCTTACAAACTTTTAACCTTACAAACCTTGTCTTGGAACCAATTACGTTCATAAGACGCGGTATCACTGTATCTTCGCAACATAGTTTGATTTGGCCGTTTAGATTCCTCCAGCACATCACTGTAAACTAACCCGCAGCCTAAATTTCATTGTAGAGGAAGGATTTTAGTAGTTTCTGTTGAAGAGCTGAGCATAAAATATAAGTTTAAAGCTGGACTTTGGGAAAAAAAATATTTATTTAAAATTATGTTGTGCATTTACATGTTGGGACAAGGGTGGGGGTTTTTTCCCCAAGGCCAAAAATCAACTGGCCATTGCACGCATGTGCGCTGGAGCTGAAACATAGGAAAGTCTCGCACGCCCTCCCATATGGGTCCACATGCGTACCATAGGTTCGCCATCATGGCTCTGTTCTCTTCTTTCCAGGGTCCTCCTCACAGGAGCAGACCTGAACCTGGCTTACGGCCGGCGATACGGCTTGGTAGGTCGGAACGGGTTGGGCAAGACCACGTTGTTGAAGATGATCGCCAGCCGGAACCTGCGCATCCCCTCGCACATCAGCATCCTTCACGTGGAGCAAGAAGTAGCCGGGGACGAGACGCCAGCCCTGCAGAGCGTGCTGGAATGTGACACCGTCCGTGAGAGCCTGCTCAAGGAGGAAAAAGAGCTGACTGCCCGGGTTAACTCCGGAAGGTAACCTTGTTCCCAAGAAACACTGTCTCATTCGGTCCCATTCAGCAGCCGTGGTGGCGCGGTGGTTAGAATGCAGTACTGCAGGCTCACTCCCTGCTGACTGCCAGGAGTTCGATTCTGAATGGCTCAAGGCTGACTCAGTGTTTCATCCTTCTGAGGTCGATAAAATGAGGACCCAGGCAGTTGGGGGCAATATGCTGACTCTGTAAAACCCCTGTAAAGCATTCTAAAGTGGCATATAAGTCTAGGTTCTATTGCTATTAATAGCAATAACATTTATTATTATTACAGTAATCCCTCGCTACTTCACGGTTCGTCTTTCCAGGATTCGCTATTTCACAGGTTTTCAAAGGGGGCTTAAATCCATTAAAAAATTTAAATCCATTAAAAATTCATAATATTCTTCTACATTACTACTGTACTCTATTAAAGAAACTGGTAGGATATCACCTGTAGTTCCAGCTGGGAAACATTATAGAATGGCTGTTTAATTCAAAGGGTGGGTTTTAAAAGTCCAAATACTTGTTAAATACATTAAAAAAATCTTTCCTCTACTTCACGGACATTCATTTTTCATGGGTGGTCTTGGAACGCATCCCCCGTGAAAAATGAGGGATCACTGTATTATTATTATTATTATTATTATTATTATTATTATTATTATTAATTGGACTTTTATGCCATCCATCTCCGAAGACTCGGGGCTGCTTACAACATATAACGGAACAATATATAATGTTCTAAATCCAGTTAATTTTAATTAATAATCTAAAAAACCCAAAGTCTATAAAAAGACACTCATTCCCATTCAATCAACTTACAACACATTTGTTGGCCAAGGGGCTAAAGTCTAGTGGCCCCAAGCCTGGCGGCATAAATGAGTCTTGAGACTCTTGTGGAAGGCAAGGAGGGTGGGGGGAAGTGTGATTCTAGAGGGCCGGGGCCTCCACAGAGAAGGCTCTTCCCCTAGGCCCCGCCAAGTGACATTGTCTAGTTGACGGGACCTGGAGAAGGCCAACTCTGTGGGATCTGACTGGTTGCTGGGGCTCATGCGGCAGAAGGCAGTCCGTTATATATTCTGGTGCTATGTAAGGCTTTATAGGTCATAAAAAGATACCTACAAAAGATATTGACAAAACTGAACGGGTCCAAAGACGGGCTACAAGAATGGTGGAAGGTCTTAAGCATAAAACCTATCAGGAAAGACTTAATGAACTCAATCTGTATAGTCTGGAGGACAGAAGGAAAAGGTGGGACAGGATCGAAACATTTAAATATGTGAAAGGGTTAAATAAAGTTCAGGAGGGAAGTGTTTTTAATAGGAAAGTGAACACAAGAACAAGGGGACACAATCTGAAGTTAGTTGGGGGAAAGATCAAAAGCAACATGAGAAAATATTATTTTACTGAAAGAGTAGTAGATCCTTGGAACAAACTTCCAGCAGACGTGGTAGATAAATCCACAGTAACTGAATTTAAACATGCCTGGGATAAACATATATCCATCCTAAGATAAAATACAGAAAATAGTATAAGGGCAGACTAGATGGATCATGAGGTCTTTTTCTGCCATCAGTCTTCTATGTTTCTATAACCAATACTTTGAATTGTGTCCGGAAACCAATTGGCAGCCAATGCAGTCCACGGAGTGCTGGAGAGATATGAACATGTCTGGACAGGCCCCTGACCGCTCGCGCGGCTGCATTCTGCACAATTTGCAGTTTCTGAATGCTCTTCGAAGGTAGCCTTATATACCGCTTCACAGTGCTTTACAGCCCTGTCTGAGCGGTTTACAAGAGTCAGCATATTCAATTCAATTCAATTTATTAGATTTGTATGCCGCCCCTTTTCGAAGACTCGGGGCAGCTCACAACAGTAATAAAAACAGTATAACAATGGAACAAATCTAATAACAAAATATGTAAAAACCTCAACAATTAAAATATCTAAAAACCTCAACAATAAAAACCATACAGCACATACATCAAACATGAAATATAATAAGCCTGGGAGAGATGTCTTAGTTCCCCCATGCCTGGCGATATAGGTGGGTCTTATGTAACTTGCGAAAGACAAGGAGGGTGGAGGCCGTTCTAATCTCCGGGGGAAGTTGATTCCCCAACAATCTGGGTCCTCGTTTTACCGACCTTGGAAGGCTGAGTCAGCTTTGAGCCTGGTAAGATTCCATCTGCCAAATGGATGGCAGGCAGCCGGTTGTCAGCAGAAGTAGCCTGTAGTACTGCACTCCAACCACTGCACCACCGAAGCTCTCTCTTAATTCTGGAAGGTAATCAGAAACAGAGCTAGTTTGGCCATCTACAAACCATCATGTCACTTTTTTTTTCTTTCAGGGGAGTAGGCACCGAAGGTGCTCGACTGTCCGAAATCTATGCCGGTCTAGAAGAGATTGAAGCAGACAAGGCCCCAGCAAGGTAAGTTGGAGTACTCTGTTAGGAGCAGACACAGCTTTGAATTTACACGCTCGGTAGTCGGTGAGTTCAAATTTCCTAAATTCTGAATGGAAATTGGCTACTTCTCCAGTTCTCTAAAGCAGTGTTTCCCAACCTTGGCCACTTTCCTATTGAAAATACTTCCCTCCTGAACCTTATTTAATCCTTTGACATTTAAATGTTTCGATCATGTCCCCCCTTTTCCTTCAGTCCAAATATCTTCAAGTGGCCAAGGTTGGGAAACACTGCTCTAAAGGAATACTAGCAGTAATCCTTGACTTACCATCACAGTTGAGGCCAAAAGTTTTGTTGCTTAAGAGGGACGGTTGTAAAGTGAGTTGTGCCCCATTTAATGACTCCTTCTGGCACAGTTGTTACACAAATCACTGCCATTGTTAAGGGAATATTGCAGTTGTTAAGTAAATGTTTTGCTTTTCCCCTTCATTGACTTAGCTTATCGGATGCTGGCTGAGGAAGATACATGTTTGTTTGTTTGTTTGTTGATTGATTGATTGATTGGATTTTGACGCCCCATCCAAGGACTTCGGGGCGGCTTACAGCATATAAAGATAAAACAATACAATACAATGTCCCAATCCAATTAATCTCAATCAATTAATCTAATCTAAAATTCCAGTTAAAATCATTCCATTGAGGACCTGTATACTGCACGAGTCAAAAAGAGGGCGGAGAAAATATTTACTGACCCCTCGCATCCTGGACATAAACTGTTTCAACTCCTACCCTCAAAACGTTGCTACAGAGCACTGCACACCAAGACAACTAGACACAAGAACAGTTTTTTCCCGTACGCCATCATTCTGCTAAACAAATAATTCCCTCAACACTGTCAGACTCTTCACTAAGTCTCCACTACTATTACTACTAGTTTTTTCTCATCATTCCTATCACCCATTTCCTCCCATGTTGACTGTATGACTGTAACTTGTTGCTTATATCCTAAGAATTTTATTAATATTGCTTCTTCATTGCTTATTTGACCCATATGACAATCGTTAAGTGTGGTACCACATGATTCTTGACAAATGTATATTTTATTTTATGTACGCTGAGAGCATATGCATCAAGACAAATTCCTTGTGTGTCCAATCACACTTGGCCAATAAAATTCTATTCTATGTTAAAAATCAGGCATTCCCACTCAATATTCAAAACATACATAACATTCGTTGGCCAGGGAGCTGGAGTTTAATAGCCCCAAGCCTGGCGGCAAAGCAAAAGTCTATGCTCTTGTGGAAAGCGAGGAAGGTGGGAGCAGTACAAATCTTTGGGGGGAGCTGATTCCAGAGGGCCGGGGCCCCCACAGAGAAGGTTCTTTCCCGAGGCCCCGCCAAGTGACATTGTCTAGTTGACAGGACCTGGAGAAGGCCGACTCTGGGGGACTTAACCAGTCGCTGGGACTCATGCGGCAGGAGGCGGTCCCGTAAGTAGTCTGGCGATCACATGACCGAACAACTCAATCGTGATAAATATTGCCAGTTGCCAAGCATCTGAATTTTGATCATTAAGTGTGAAAACCGGTCGTAAATCAGTGCCATTGTAACTCCAAAGGATCGCTAAACAAAAGGTTGTAAATCGAGGATTAACCATTTTTATCTTAAATCTAGAAATTTCCGGACTTTCATCTGGAAATTTGATTTAAAGAATGTTGTAGCAGGGCAGCCTTCTGCAAACAAACAAACAATAACTAATTTGATTTACCTTTTCCATCGATGGAAACCCCAAGGGCAGAAAGCTTTGAGGTGTCATGTTTGATAGATGTCCGGCAGTCGCTTGAAGTGGCTTTGATGAAGCATTTGTGGATAGTTAAAAAAAAAAGCCTCCAGATTTTACTCCACTAAGTCGTTGCCAACTATATGGGCCAGTGCTCATCTCAGTTTCAAGGCCATTGAGCCGCCGCTTTCCGAAGGCATTTCCACAGCCATTTTGGCCAGCATGATGTTGCAGAGGGCTGTTACCTCCCCATCGAAGTGGTACCTATTTATTTGCTTGCATTTTACATGCTTTTGAACTGCTAGTTCAGCTGGAGCGAGGATGGGAGCTGACCCAGCTGCATGGCGCTCGGGGTCTCGAACGTGGGCTGACGGCTTTCCAGCTGATAAACCCAGCATTGTGACCACTGAGCAGCCACCATGTGGCCCCTTTGTGGCTATTGCCCTTGTTCTGTTTTGCACAGCAGCCGGCCAGTAATTAGCCCCAAATTAAAACTCAAAGGTTTCAAAATGAACAAGAGTCTGTTTACAAAAACGTTTGTTGAACTGCACAAACACGAACCAAAACAATGGCTTTCAACTTGCTAAAATCCAGGCACGAGACCAAGTTGACAAAGCCAAGTTATTATTATTTATTATTATTATTATTATTATTATTATTATTATTATTATTAATTAAATTTGTATGCCGCCCCTCTCCAAAGACTTGGAGCGGCTCAAAGTTGATTCCACACCGTTGCTTCTCAGCTAAAGTCTACTTACAAGAAATAGAGATGTCTATACAAGAATAGAGGAGGTCCAAGTGCCGCCTCTATGTTGGTTGAGGCAGGCAGGGTTCCCTTGGGTCCCATTTGTTGGGAGTCAAGGGAAAGGGAGGGTTTTGCCTTCTCTTTCTGCTCAAGATCCCCATGGGCAATTGGTGGGCCACTGTGTGAAACAGAATGCTGGACTCGATTGGCTTTGACCTGATTTAGCATGGCTCTTCTTATGTTCTGAAATTAACCATATTAATGTCCAGTACTGTATCAGGCAAAAACACTCTTCACAGGCTCTTCTCCTCCGGTGGCACAAACGTTGGCTTTTTGCAAAGAGCACCTTCCAACTACTCCCCCTTATATACTCTGGGAGTGCAGACTATGCACATCTGTGCTCACTTCCTCTTTCTGAGCTTTCTTTACTACTCCTGCCTCCCTGCATCCTTCTCACCCGTACATTCAGAATCAGGTCCCTTATCTCCTCTTCCTCCTCCTCAAACCCTGGCAAATCCCCAGTTGGGGGTTCTATAGCCTCTGTAGGCTCCTCATACCCAGACTCTCCCTCCCTCCTCCAGCTTGCTGTCTGACTCCTCTGACAGCCACACAGGCCGACCATGCCCACATGGCCCCAATTCATCAGGCTTAAAGTCCGTTGCCAGAGGGCCCGGCTGCGAGCCAACCACAACGACCCTTAGCTAAATACTCCTAATTCCAAACAATTCTTATCCCAAGTTCAGATACTGCTGCCTTTCCTAAAACTTACAGAGTCTCTTTTAGGCACATCCCAAGTCAGCTTCTAGTCCCGATTCTGGAATCTGCGAATCGAGTCTGCAGAGAGGGGCGGCATACAAATCTGATTAATAAATTAATTAATTAATAAATCCAGAAATTACATTTCCTTCCTTTCTTTTTCCTTTCCTCCTGCAGAGCGTCTGTTATTCTGGCCGGCTTGGGTTTCAGCGCGAAGATGCAGCAACAGACAACCAAGTAAGTGGGCTTTAGCCAAGACTGAATTGTTCCCTTCTGTGATTTTGAACGATGGGATCCTAGATTTTTTTTTTCTTTTTGATCTTGCCTACTGCTAGGTGCTGGGACAGAGGGGCGCTTCCAGAGATAGGAAGCTTGGTAGCTGTCCCTTCACATTACAATTGTGATAGAGGGGGAAGTGAACTTGGCCATCTCTGACACCAACCCTTGAAAAATGTAAGGCGACCTTCCGTATCTACAGGCAAACTGGGGTCCGGCTGGCCCAGGGAAACTGACCTCTCTCCACTCTATTCCTTTTCCTCAGAGAGTTTTCCGGAGGTTGGAGAATGAGGCTGGCGTTGGCTCGTGCTCTTTTTGCCCGGTGAGTCTTCAAGGATCTCCTTCTCTACTCAATGATCCTTTTCCAGAAAATCGGTCGATGGTAACAACGGTGGAGTGAAAAGTCACTCGAAGTCTCGATCCTGATTAGCTGTGTGTCTCCACCCTGAAACTGATCTGGGAAAAGCCATCTTGGACCTTCAGTGTTGCCACACTGGAGCGAGGGATAGGGAGCGTGGAGGGGTGGGCTGCTGCCAAGACACCATGGAAAAATGTTTAACAGGGATGAAAAGAAAGGAGGAGAGAGACGGAGATAGTGAGACAAATGTCAGTCTTCCGAAAGCTAAGAGGAGGAAATATGATGAAGTGGATGTAGCGTTTGGCTTCACTGTGACTATGGTGGGAGACGAGGAAATATATGTTTACTGTGTCTAAAAATGTTGGCATGGCACTTAAACACATTATACCCCAATCACGCTGATAAGCTGCTTGAGTTTTTTCAGCGAAAACATGTTGAATATTGCAAACAATCACCCTGGCAGAAAGTTGGGGGGGTGCAAAATGTTTACTTCTTCCTAGGAGGGGCATAACAGAAAATAAGGAACACTGGTGTAGGGGAAGATGAGATTACAGGGTTCCCTCGATTTTCACGGGGGATGCGTTCCGAGACCGCCTACGAAAGTCAAATTTCCGCGAAGTAGAGATGCGGAAGTAAATACACCATTTTTGGCTATGGACAGTATCACAAGCCATCCCTTAACACTTTAAACTCCTAAATTACCATTTCCCATTCCCTTAACAACCATTTACTCACCATTATTACTAGTACTCACCATTGAATAAGACACTCAGTGATCCTGATATTTATAAACATAATTATTTATTAACAATATTTTTTTTTTGTTATTCATTTGCAAAAATTATTAGTTTGGCGATGACATATGACGTCATTGGGTGGGAAAAACCGTGGTATAGAAAAAAAACCACGAAGTATTTTTTAATTAATATTTTTTGCAAAACCGTGGTATAGGCTATTTGCAAAGTTTGAACCTGCGAAAATCGTGGGAAAACTGTACTGCTATTTGGACTATAGGTAGTCCTTGCCTTACGACCATTTGTTTAGCGATTGTTCAAAGTTAACAAAGTAATAAATTTACATGCCGGTTGTCGAGTGCCTGAATGTTAATCATGTGACTATGGGGATACCGCAGAGGTCCTAAGTATGAAAAAACAGCCACCTTTTTCAGTACCATTGTAACTTCAAACACTCATTAAACAAATGGTTGTAAGTTGAGGGCTCAATCTATGTATTTTTTGCACAAAAGAGACGTATCAGTTGTGGATACTTAGGGTGGGTATGGTTTTTTTCCCCAGAATGTAAAGGACCAAAAATAAAAAAGGAATGCTTAAATCATGGCACCCTTTGTGCTGCAAAAATTGGAAACGGGCCATGAGAAAATCTTTCCATCTAATCCATCAGCATGAAACTAATCTCATATATTGTGGTTTTTGGAGTATAAGATGCACCCCCCCCCCCCAAAAAAAAGAGGGTGAAAATTTGGGTGCAGTCTTATAGCCTGAATGTAGCCTTGCCCACCCGCCCCCACCCTTTGGTCTCTGCCTCCCAGCAATTTGCCTCCTTGCAGCAAATAGCGAACAGCCTGTTTTGGTTTTAGCTTCAGCACAGCCTGATTAGCACAATCAGCTGATCGGCCTCCCAACCATCAGCTGTTTTGGGCTGCAAGGAGGCAGAGGCAGATTTTTTTTCCCCTTGTGCTAATCAGGCTTACTGAAAGTGAAACTGAAACTGGCCGTTTGCTGCAAGGAAGCAAATTGCTGGGAGGCAGAGGCAGAGGTAGAAGCAGATTTCCCCCCCCCCCCTTGTTTTCCTCCCCGAAAACGGTAGGTGAGTATACTTCAGAGCGTCTTATACTCTGAAAAATATGGTATGGAAACATTTAAATATGTCAAAGGGTTAAATAAGGTTCAGGAGGGAAGTGTTTTCAATAGGAAAGTGAACCCAAGAACAAGGGGACACAATCTGAGGTTAGTTGGGGGAAAGATCAGAAGCAACATGAGAAAATATTTGACTGAAAGAGTAATAGATGCTTAGAACAAACTTCCAACAGACATGGTTGGTAAATCCACAGGAACTGAATTGAAACATGCCTGGGATAAACATATATCCATCCTAAGATAAAATACAGGAAATAGTATAAGGGCAGACTAGATGGACCAGGAGGTCCTTTTCTGCCGTCAATCTTCTATGTTTCTATGGTAGTCTCTTTCTTTCTTTCTTTCTCTTTCTTTCTTTCTTTCTTTCTTTCTTTCTTTCTTCCTTACCTTTCTAAATCACCCTGTTTCAATAATTCAGCTTTTTCCAAATGCCCATGTAATGAATTTTCTCTATTTCAAAATTGGGCATGGTGTTGTTATTGTTTTCTCCCACCTAAAGAATTTGGGGCTAAGTCACTCGATGGTGAGATTGATTGGCAGTGTATAAATTTAACAATTCAATATTAGAGCTGTGATACCGTTTTGCCAAGTCTTGTAGGTGGGTACCCTGTTTCTCGCAAAATAAGACATCCCCTGATAATAAGACCAAACAGGCTTTTTGAGTGCATGACAATAAGGCCAAGTGCTTATTTCAAGGTTCAAAAAAAATATAAGACAGGGGAAACATGGTAATAAAAGTGCAGACGTACAAAATTGCCGGTTTGAGCAATTTGTAAGAATTTCCCCATCAAAAATAATTGGACTTGAAAGGATTAGTCACGATTGGTTTTCAGTGATGGTGAAAATATTAAGAGTGCATAGTTATTGCATAGAAGGCTTTGTGAGAAATCTACTATCAAAGCAGTGCCAAAGTAGAATTTATGATTGCTGCACTAATAATAACACTTGTGTCTCCTTTTCCTCTTCTGTTGATTTTAATTTTCCCAGGCCTGACCTCCTTCTGCTTGATGGTAAGTCTTTTCTGAACATATGTAGACAGAAGGAAGGGGATGGTGCACCTCAAAGAATTCTCCAGGAAATTCTTTTTTTCCTATCACCTGGGTCTTCAAGTACCTTGGCAACTTTAAGATTTGTCGACGTCAACTCCCAGGAAAGCTGGCTGAAGAATTGTGGAAGTTGAAGTCCATAAGTCTTAAAGTTGCCAGGGTTCTTGGAGACCCCTATCCTGGTGGACTGCTGATTTCTCTGTCCCAGTGTTTCCACATGTTTTAGCATTTAAACTTAGACTTATGTACCGATTCACAGTACTTTACAGCCTTTATCAAGGAAATCAGCTGTTCGGGAAATATCAGGGAATTTGTGAAAAAAACGGAATAAATCAGGGGGGAAAACCAAACTTAAAATGTTTAAAAGTCTGGGCAAAATCATGTTTTTTAAAAAAACGGATCGCATTGCCTGTTAGAGTCAAGCAAAAATGAGTATAACTGTGGCAACAACTTGCTTCCTCAGCTACCTATATTTCTCCATGGCTTAGCCGTTTGGTATGACGCACGTCAATTAGATTGCAAATTACAGAGAAATATCAGGGAATTTAAAAATGCTTTCCCCCTGGACACCCTGATTAAGTGTACAAAATATTATTTACTTTGGTAAATGTCTTAGTCAAGAACAGTCCTAGTCATACACAATTAAATCAGTCGATACACATACCAAACTCTAAGCCTTACTTGCTTAGCTTACAAATACATAAACCATCATTTGAACAGGCAGTTCTATAGCATAGTCAGAAAGAAAACTAGCAGAGAATAGCTGAGTCATGCTTCTGGCTCCCTCTTGTGGCAATCCATAGCATTAGCTCTTAAAGCAATAGTGTTCTATTACATGTAAGCATACATTGTTGGCTTGTGTTTTATATTGCCAAACCCAACTAGTTATGTACTGTTCTGTTCCCGGGGCTTTCGGAGTGAAAGCACCGACTAAAAACTGACTATTTCAGTTTAAAATCATACTCTTTATTATAAAATGCAGTAAAAAGCAGAAAATTGTCTGAATAAATTGTCTGGGAGTATTATTTTTTTCTTTGAGGTGAAAAGTGCCAAGCACAGCCTAATGGCATTCCATTGCAATTAGAAAGAGAAATTCATAATAGAAGAGAGATCAGCTCACCAGGTTTCTAAAACTCAAGCAGCGTCTGGCAAAGAGTTTTTAGCAAGGCAGGAATCAGGTTTCGGCGGGGGGGGGGGCATTTTTGAACACCCCAATTTAACACAGCTTCCATGAAGTGACGTTGAAACTGAACCCCAAGTTTCCCAAAATCCTTTGCTTTTATACTGGCTTGGAGTGGCATCAAAACCCCCAAGAGGTAAAGCTGCAAGTTTATTTCCTTTTACTATACAAGTCCTGTTGTCTTCTCAGTGACCTCCTGTATGTAGCATCTAAAAGTGGGTTATCCACTCTAATGTCTTCTTCATCCTCCAACTGGGACCACTCCCCCATGGTTATATTGTTGCCGCAAAGAAGAAGGAGTCAACCTATTCCCCAAAGCACCTGAGGGTAGAACAAGAAGCAATGGGTGGAAACTAAACAAGGAGAGTATTGGCAGTTCGGTGTTAGCAGAAACTTGAGAAGAAAAGGATTTAGGGGCAGTGATTTCAGACAGTCTCAAAATGGGGTGAACAGTGCAGTCAGGCGGCAGGGAAAGCAAGTAGGAGGCTTGGCTGCATAGCTAGAGGTATAACAAGCAGGAAGAGGGAGATTATGATCCCGTTATATAGAGTGCTGGTGAGACCACATTTGGAATACTGTGTTCAGTTCTGGAGACCTCACCTACAAAAAGATATGGATAAAATTGAACGGGTCCAAAGACGGGCTACAAGAATGGTGGAAGGTCTTAAGCATAAAACGTATCAGGAAAGACTTCATGAACTCAATCTGTAGAGTCTGGAGGGCAGAAGGGAAAGGGGGGACATGATCGAAACATTTAAATATGTTAAAGGGTTAAATAAGGTCCAGGAGGGAAGTGTTTTTAATAGGAAAGTGAACACAAGAACAAGGGGACACAATCTGAAGTTAGTTGGGGGAAAGATCAAAAGCAACATGAAAAATATTATTTTACTGAAAGAGTAGTAGATGCTTGGAACAAACTTCCAGCAGACGTGGTAGATAAATCCACAGTAACTGAATTTAAACATGACTGGGATAAATATATATCCATCCCAAGATAGAGTACGAAAAATAGTATAAGGGCAGACTAGATGGACCATGAGGTCTTTTTCTACCGTCAGACTTCTATGTTTCTATGAGAGAAGTAACTGAGAACTAAGGAGAAATTTCCTGACAGTCAGAACGGTTGATCAGTGGAACAGCTGGCCTCAGAAGTTGTCAATGCCCCAACACTGGACGTTTTTAAGCAGATGTTGGATAACCATCTGTCTGAAGTGGTTTAGGGTTTCCTGCCTAAGCAGGAGACTGGACTAGAAGACCTCCAAGGTCCCTTCCAACTCTGTTGTTGTTATTATTATATCAGCCCCCTCTGGTGGCTCCTCAGGTTCATCCAGGTCAATTTCTCCCTCATTCTCACTCTCTGCATCAGCTGGCAACCCCCCTGGCCCAAGGTATCCAGAGGGGCCTGGCTCATCCTCCTCATAATCTGACATGACCTGAGATGGACAAGGAGCGCTCACAATAAGTATTAACATGCAAGAAAAGCTGAGTCATGCTTCTGGCTCCCTCTTGTGGCAATCCACAGCATTAGCTCTTAAAGCAATAGTGTTCTATTACATGTAAGCATACATTGTTGGCTTGTGTTATATATTGCCAAACCCAAAAGGTGCAAAAAAAGGGCAACAAGAATGATCAAGGAAATGGAGCCCCTCCCTTATGAAACCAGGTTGCAATGCCTTGGTCTCTTCCGCCTTGAAAGACGGCGTTTAAGGGGTGACTTGATCGAAGTGTATAAAATCATGCACGGGATAGAAAAGGTGGATAGAGAAAAATTCTTTTCTCTATCACACAATACTAGGACAAGGGGCCCCTCCCTAAAGCTCATAGGTAAGAAAGTGAGGACAAATCAAGGGAAATATTTCTTCACCCAGAGGGTCGTTGGTTTATGGAATTCACTTCCAGAAGAGGTCGTGACAGCTGTCAGCCTGGATGGCTTCAAGGCAGGATTAGACAGATTCATGGATGCCAAGTGTATCGGTGGTTATTGAAACGGATGTCCATGTGCCGCCTCTATGTTGGTTGAGGCAGGCAGGATTCCCTTGAGTCCCATTTGTTAGGGGTCAAGGGAAAGGGAGGGTTTTGCCTTCTCTTTCTGCTCAAGATCCCCATGGACAATTGGTGGGCCACTGCGTGACACAGAATGCTGGACTCGATGGGCTTTGGCCTGATTCATCATGGCTCTTCTTAGGTTCTTATGTTCTTAACTTGTCTTTCCCTATGAATTTTGTCCAAAGGGGCTTTGCATTAACAATCTTATTTCAATTCACTTCCAGAACCAACCAACATGCTGGATGTGAAGGCGATTATCTGGCTAGAAAACTATTTGCAGGTCTGTCTAAAATTTGGAAAACTATCCACAATTTGGGGGGCGAGGGGCAAGGGATAGTTTAAGGAGCTTGGGACATTCAGATATGGCTGAGATCCAGGGGAAGAGCCTTCTCTGTGGTGGCTCCAACCCTCTGGAACCAGCTCCCCCCAGAGATCAGGATTGCCCCCACCCTCCTTGCCTTTCGTAAACTTCTTAAAACCCACCTCTGCCATCAGGCATGGGGGAATTGAAACATCTCCTCCTTGCCCATGTAGTTTTTGTGTATGATTCGATTGTGTGTTGTTTTTTATATACAGTGGTACCTCATCATACGAACTTAATTGGTTCCAGGAGGAGGTTCGTAAGGTGAAAAGTTCGTAAGATGAAACAATGTTTCCCATAGGAATCAATGTAAAAGCAAATAATGCGTGCAAATCCTTCAGGAAAATCCCAAACTTTAGAAGGGAGGCGAACAGAGGGCAGGGAGGAGCAGTGAAAGGGGGCAGGTGGAAGAAGCAAGGCTAGGCTAAAGGGTGAGTGGGAAGGAAGAAAGGCAAGGGGGCGCCCCTCCCTTTTCTTTTTTCAAAAGACACCGTTTCAGTGCCTTTGCAAGCATGCAAAATCTTTCCTCCTCCAAGCCGCCCCTCCCTTTTCTTTCTTAAAAAGACACTGTTTCAGTGCCTTTGCAAGCATGCAAAATCTTTCCTCCTCCAAGCCGCCCCTCCCTTTTCTTTCTTAAAAAGACACTGTTTCAGTGCCTTTGCAAGCATGCAAAATCTTTCCTCCTCCAAGCCGCCCCTCCCTTTTCTTTCTTAAAAAGACACTGTTTCAGTGCCTTTGCAAGCATGCAAAATCTTTACTCCTCCAAGCTGCCCCTCCCTTTTCTTTCTTAATAAGACACCGTTTCAGTGCCTTTGCAAGCATGCAAAATCTTTCCTCCTCCTTGCCGCCCCTCCCTTTTCTTAAAAAGACACTGTTTCAGTGCCTTTGCAAGCATGCAAAATCTTTACTCCTCCAAGCTGCCCCTCCCTTTTCTTTCTTAATAAGACACCGTTTCAGTGCCTTTGCAAGCATGCAAAATCTTTACTCCTACAAGCTGCCCCTCCCTTTTCTTTCTTCAAAAAAGGGGGGGAAAAGAAACCCCTTCATCCCAGCAGCAGCTGCTTGGGTTCGTAAGGTGAAAATAGTTCGGAAGAAGAGGCAAAAAAATCTTAAACACCGGGTTTGTATCTCGAAAAGTTCGTTAGAAGAGGCATTCGTAAGATGAGGTACCACTGTATTGGGTTTTCTTTTTTGGACTTTTTAATCTAAGAGTGTAATCTAGATTTTTACATATTAGATTTGTTACTATGTACTGTTCTTCACCATTGTTGTGAGCCGCCCCGAGTCTGCGGAGAGGGGCGGCATATAAATCCAATCAATCTAATCTAATCTTGCCCCCCCCCCCCTTATTTTTCCTTTTCATTCTGGGCCCTTGCAGACTTGGCAGTCCACCATCCTTGTAGTATCTCACGACCGGAACTTTTTAAACGCCGTGGCCACCGATGTCATCCACCTGCACTCCCAGCGCCTCGACAGCTACCGCGGGGACTTCGAGAACTTTGTCAAGATCAAAGAAGAACGGCTGAAAAACCAGCACCGGGAATACGAGGCGCAGCAGCAGTACCGGGAGCACATCCAGGTCAGAGAAGCGGAGCGGTTAGCGATCCGACGGTGTCATAAGAAAGTTGATAGAACTGTGATGGCAAACCTATGGCACGGGTGTCACAGGTGGCACGCGGAACCATATCAGAGGGCACGCAAGGCGTTGCCCTATTTTTTTTATTATTTATTTATTTATTTATTTATTTATTTATTTATTTATTTATTTATTTATTAGATTTGTATGCCGCCCCTCTCCGTAAACTCGGGGCGGCTCACAACACAGGAAAAACAGTTCCTGACAAATCTAATAATTTACAATTTAAAATTTAAAATAGTTAAAAAATTAAAAAATAAAAAAAATCTCCAGTGCATGTACTAGCCAGCTGGTTTTCAGCCTTGGGGAAGGCCGTTTCGCCCTGGAGTGCAAAAAACCCCCCAACAGGTGCTTTGTGCCGGGATTTAATTAAACTGAGCGATGCTCTCCACTTCTTTAAACAAACTTTATTTACACCATATTTCTCCAGTTAAACACCAGACAGCTTGTTAAATCTTGATAGTGTTCTGCCGGGCTCTCTGGTAGGAGCCTCCCTAAAATTCAAGGGGACAAATTTCACAGTCACACATGTTTGAAAATTCAAAACAATGTTCTTTATCCCAAAATTCAAAATAAACTAAGCCCTCTTTTTGTATTGCAAAGAGCACTCGTCCCAAAACAACCGGGTAGTCTGTACAATTTCCCTTAAGCAGTCATTAAGTACTTAGCTAGCAGCTGTGAAGAAACTTCACACCCCTTCTTCTTCTTCCAACAAAGTGAGACACACACACACACACACACGTTGCTCTGCTTTGTTTTCAAAGGCGTGAAAAATCAACAAAGTCCAGAAACCAGCAACACACGATTCCTGAAGAACTGCGACCAGATACTCTTCCACAATGGCCAAACCCACATGCTACTATTTATAGCAGCAGCTGTAATTACTGGAGCCCCACCCAAACACAGGTGGCCTCCCTTATTTCCTGTAATATGTCCTTACTTGGTCTCTTCTACACATAATTCTGCGCTTGCGTGGATACTAAGGTACTAAAGGAGGAAGGACAATAAAAAAAACTATTAAGGATTCAATAACTTATTACCCCCACTGCATTCCTCCACCTGCCGCCCTGGGGGCAGCAGCCCATCACGGCCTCTTTAGCCTCCACTGCATATCATTCTATTGCTTTGGTTGGCTCTCAGAGAGGGGCAGAATCTCTGGTGCATTTCTTATTGTGTCCTATTCACTTCAGGGTGTGCAGTTTTGAAAACCCTCCTGCTTCAAACCTTTGTGGCACACTCGCATAGATAAATCAGTTTGGATCATGGACTCAAACTCCATTGACCAGACTGTGTCCCTGCAGCGGCTGATTTGGTCCTCCTGTTTACATGAAAGAATCTCTGCATTTCTCCCACAGGTCTTTATCGATCGATTCCGCTATAATGCAAACAGGGCGTCGCAAGTTCAGAGCAAACTGAAACTCTTGGAGAAGCTGTGAGTATCCAAAAGCCAACTAACATCAGGGTGGATTGCCTAGGGTCAGTGATGGGGAACCTGTGACACACGCCCTCTCCCTTTTCTAGATTCATACGATTATCTGACCCACAAAATTCTGCCTGATCATTAAATGGCACCAAAAAACACTCAATCACACTTTCTCTTGTCTTGCCCCGTAATGATAATCCGGAGCGTGAATTATGAGTGCGTGCACATGCTCTTTCAGCACCCAAGGAAAAAAAGGTCCCCCATCACTGGCCTAGGTCTATTAAGAGTCCATCATTGCAGGATCTACAGACTGAGGAGCTGATTAAGCACAATTTCTTAAATGGCAGTTCCCGGCCTGCTCCTAGTATGCAGCATTCTTCTCAAAATTTATAAACTAGAAGTAACATTTTTGCACTAATCCTCATTTTTTGGATGCACCGTGTTTCTTGGTTATGAGAAGATTGCTCCTTTACCGCCCAATTATTTCTCAATCACTGCGTTATCCTTAGAGCAGTAAATATTATCAACAGGATTAATGCAAAGGCTTATCTTGTTAAAGGAGGGATCTCCAAACATGACACCTCTAAGGCTTGTGGATTTCAATTCTCATAATTGAACTATCCTTTTCCCCCTAGGCCTATACAATTTATGCACGGTATGTTTGTGTGTATGTTTGGTTTTAATAAGGGGTTTTCTTTAATTACTTTAAACATTAGATTTGTGACATGCTGTTTATTACTCTTGTTAGCCGCCCCAAGTCTGCGGAGAGGGGTGGCATACAAATCAAATCAAATAAATAAAATAAATCCTCAGCCAGCCATGGAGGTTGGGGAATTCTGGGAGTTGAAGTCCACAAGTCTTTAAAGTTGCCAAGTTTGAAGATGCCTGCTTTAAACCTTACTATAGTTGACAAATATACTAGCAGGATATTGGTAGAAATAGGAAAGCATGAGCTGTTTGCTTCGGTTTGAGCAGGTGATAGCATGAAGTGATTTTCATACTGAATCAAGGGAAATTGATGAACTTTGTTTCTGTCCTTGAAATCTTCTACAGAATTAGAGGGGGGGAAAGCTTGGAAAGGAAAATTAAGCTATCTCTTAAAAGAAAACCAAGATCAAGTTAATCTAGTTATAGTAGTTCTTAAGAGCCTCGATGGTGCAGCGTTTAGAGTGCAGTACTGCAAGCTACTTCTGATCACCAGCTGCCAGCAGTTTGGCAGATCAAATCCCAGTAGTCTCAAGGTTAACTCAGCCTTCCACCCTCCCAAGGTCGGTCAAATGAGGACCCAGTTTGTTGGGGGCGATAGGCTGACTCTCTGTAAACAGCTTAGAGAGGCCTGTAAAGCACTTTAAAGCGGTATATAAGTCTAAATGCGAAGTCCTGAGAATTTATCTGCTTCCAAATGGCTGCTTAGTGATTGGATATTTGATACCTATCTCTCATTGCAACAAGACTTATAAATTGGGGTTCATTGTTTTTTAGACTTTTTAAATGTATTATTGTTATTTTAGATTCTAACTATTAGATTTGTCATTGTATATTGTTTTTATCATTGCTGCGAGCCGCCCCGAGTCTACAGAGAGGGGCGGCATACAAATCTAATTAATAATAATAATAATAATAATAATAATAATAATAATAATAATAATAATAAAAAGACTTATCAGTGTCTTTCTTCTTCTCAGGCCAAAACTGAAGCCAGTGGACAAAGAATCTGAAGTGATAATGAAGTAAGTGAATCTTGATGGGCACAAGAAAGCCCAATTTTCTAGCCCATCATAGGAAAAGTAGGGCAGATGTCTTCTTACTCACCTGTCTACCTTCTCAGTCTCAGTATAGATAGTACTTACTCAGGAAATACTCATTCAACACTGGTTGCAACAGTGCTGAATGAGTAATGCTTATAACCGTCCTGAAAGTTTTGGCCATTGCAGCCTCCTGAAGTGCTGGCAGGGGGGTTGCAGGAGGCCATTGCCCACTCCGGCCCCCAAGGCCAAACATAACTCTGATATGGTCCTCGGTGAAATTGAGTTTGACATCCCATGCCTCTGAATGATGTCTGTAGTGCATAAAAACAACTTTATATACAGTCATACCTCATCTTACGAACTTAATTCATTCCCTGTCGAGGTTGGTAAGTCGAAAAGTTCATAAGATGAAGCAATTTTCCCCATAGGAATCAATATAAAAGCAAATAATGCGTGCAACCCCATCCCAAAAGTCACCCCTTTTGCCTTGCGCCGCTGGGAATCCCCTGAGCCTCCCCTTGCTGGGAAACCCCGCCTCCAGACTTCCGTTGCCAGCTGAAGCGCTGGGATTCCCCTGAGCCTCCACTCGCTGGGAATCCCCACCTCCAGACTTCCATTGCCAGCCGAAGCGCTGGAATTCCCCTGAGCCTCCCCTTGCTGGGAATCCCCACCTCCGGACTTCCTTTTCCAGCTGAAGCGCTGGGATTCCCATAAGCCTCCCCTCACTGGGAAACCCCGCCTCCGGACTTCCGTTGCCAGCTGAAGCGCCCGTTCTTGCATTGCTGGGATTTCCCTGAGCCTCCCCTCACTGAGATTCAAAGCAGCGCCGCAAAAATGAAGGGAATCCCAGCGAGGGGTGCCTCAGGGAAATCCCAGCAATGCAAGAAGGGGCGCTTCAGCTGGCAAGGGAAGTCCGGAGGCGGGGATTCCCAGCAAGGGGAGGCTCGGGAATCCCAGCGGCGACGGCTCGGGTTCGTAAGGTGAAAATAGTTTGGAAGCAGAAGCAAAAAAATCTTAAACACCGGGTTCGTATCACGAAAAGTTCTTATGAAGAGGGGTTCATAAGACGTGGTATCACTGTAAATCTAACTGCTATGTATTCCTACCATAGTATATGCAGCATAAGGCAAAATTAATGCCAAGCTGATTCTCCCGATCTAGTAGAAGCAGTGAGGGCCCTTTTGGACACTTCCATATTTTTTATTTTATTTTCCCCTGTAGGTTCCCAGATGGCTTTGAGAAGTTTTCTCCTCCCATCTTACAACTTGACGAAGTGGACTTTTACTACGAGCCCAACAACTACATCTTCTCTTCCCTCTCTGTTTCTGCTGACCTGGACTCTCGCATCTGTGTGGTAAGATGACAACATATTTGGCAAAAGGTTAATTATGTGGAAGTGATAAAGCATTCACTATTACAAACTGGCAATCAATGCAGTGTTACGTATTAAGAAACAATCTCACAATTGACTGATGGAAGGAAGGTTTGTGCAAAATAATTGTGCGGCAAATAAACATCCCAAAAACCTGGCTGGTGCGTGTGATAGATTGATGTACATAATTTTCATAAAACTGTACGTCACGTTTGTTCGCTTGACGGGCCGGTTTCTATGGCCGCCCATCACAGCCAACGACACATCATGGTTTAACGCTTGGCAGTTCTGCTTCAATTTAAATAGCTTATCCTAGTTTTCTTTAACTGGTCAGTCCGTTTAACTTTACTTCAACCTCTCTGCACCTTTTCTGGAATACTGCTGTACCTAAAGATTTGCATTTGAGGACGCTGTTTCATTTTAACGGGACCGCCTCCTGCTGCATGAATCCCAGTGTCCGGTTAGGTCCCACAGAGTTGGCCTTCTCCAGGTCCCGTCAACTAGACAATGTTGTTTGGCGGGACCTAGGGGAAGAGCCTTTTCTGTGGGGCCCCGGCCTTCTGGAATCAGTTCCCCCCAGAGATTTGTACTGACCCCACCCTCCCCGCGTTTCGTAAGAGTCTAAAGACTCATCTATGCTGTCAGGCTTGGGGTCATTAGACTCTGCCCTCTGACCGATGAAAGTATGGTGGGTTTGTTGATTGAATGGATCTGTGTGCATTTTAATTGGTTTTCTGGTTTTAGATTTAATTCTTAACTTTATTTAATTGAATTTTGATGTATATTGTCTTTTTTATATGTTGTAAGCCACCCAGAGTCCTCGTAGAGGGATGGAATACAAATCCAATTAATAAAATATAAATAACAACAAAAAAGCATCAATAGATGGCAGTGTTTATCACCATTTCCTTTGGCCACAGCACATTCTTGAATGTTAGGGATTAGTACAGTGGTACCTCTACTTATGAACTTAATTCGTTCCATGACCAGGTTCTTAAGTGGAAAAGTTTGTAAGAAGAAGCAATTTTTCCCATAGGAATCAATGTAAAAGCAAATAATGTGTGTGATTGGGGAAACCACACGGAGGGTGGAGGCCCTGTTTCCTCCCAGGAGATTCCTACAGAGGCCCCATGGAGGCTTCTCCCCGCCTTTTCCAGACCTGTTTCCTCCCAGGAGATTCCTACAGAGGCCCCATGGAGGCTTCTCCCTGCCTTTTCTGGCCCCGTTTTTTCCCAGGAGATTCCTAGAGAGGCCCCCACAGAGGCTTCTTCCTGCCTTTTCCAGCCCTGTTTCCTCCCAAGAGATTCCTAAAGAGGCCCCATGGAGGCTTCTCCCCGCCTTTTCCAGACCTGTTTCCTCCCAGGAGATTCCTAGAGAGGCCCCATGGAGGCTTCTCTCTGCCTTTTTCAGTTACAGTTTCGGAGGCTCGGGTTTGTAAGTGGAAAATCGTTCTTGAGAAGAGGCAAAAAAATCACGAACACTCGGTTCTTATCTAGAAAAGTTTGTAAGTAGAGGCGTTCTTAGGTAGAGGTACCACTGTACTTGAATCTTATTACGGCCTCCTCCCTCCCTTTTCTTCATTTTCTTCCTTTGCTTGTAAATCAGCTACTTTTCTTCGATTGAAAAGCAGATTAAAAGGGCTATAGTTCCAGAATCCTGAAAATAGAGCTTGACAAGATGTCTCTTTAATTTCTATATTGTTTTACTTCCAGGTTGGGGAGAACGGAGCTGGCAAATCCACCATGCTGAAGATCCTGATGGGAGACCTGGCACCTGTGCGAGGGATTAGACACGCTCACAGGTAGCTTTCAAGCCACCATTGCAGAGATAGGGTGGGATGAGAAGAAGAGAACACACTCGTCCAAAGTGGCTGACTTGTTGCTCAGTCATTCATAGCATCCCAGATACCTGAGGCTCCTGTGCTTTGGGTTGCTTTCCATCTCCTTTGAAGATAAGCTTTTTATCTTTCTGCAAAGATAGAATAGAATATATTTATTTATTTATTTATTTATTTATTTAATTGGATTTGTATGCCGCCCTTCTCCGAGGACTCGGGGCGGGTCACAGCTTATATAAAAAACAGAACGATAATATAAATCCAATTAATGCTACATTTAAAAACAATTGAAAGAAAAACCTATCGGCTGTTCTGCCGGGCTCTCTGGTAGGAGCCTCCCGAAAATTCAAGGGTACAAATTTCAGACACACACACCCCTTTGAAAATTCAAAACAATGTTCTTTATCGCAAAATTCAAAATAAACTAAGCACTCTTTTTGTTTTGCAAAGAGCACTCGTCCCAAAACAACCGGGTAGTCTGTACAATTTCCCTTAAGCAGTCATTAAGTACTTAGCTAGCAGCTGTGGAGAAACTTCACACCCCTTCTTCTTCCAACGAAGTGAGACACACACACACACACACACATATTGCTCTGCTTTGGTTTCAAAAGCGTGAAAAATCAACAAAGTCCAGAAAACAGCAACACACGACTACTGAACAACTGCGATCAGATACTCTTTCACAATGGCCAAACCCACACACTGCTATTTATAGCAGCAGCCCTAATTTCTGGAGCCCCACCCAACCACAGGTGGCCTCATTTTCTCTTGTAATAATCCTTCAGTTGTTGTCTCCTATGCATCACTCTACGCAGGCGTGGATGTGTCATTAATTCTTGTTCAGAATCCAAGGATGATACAGATGATTGATCTCCTCCTGGGCTGTCTGCCAAACTCCCCTCTTCCCTGTCACTCATGCTTCCTTGGTCAGAGGAGGCTTCATCGGCAGATTCCATCGGGAGCAAAACAGGCCTGCGGCATGTGGATGTCTCCCCCACATCCACCTGCACATTCCTTGGGGCAGGAGCTGGGCCAGAGCTAACCACAACATCGGCCAATCATTCAACAATCATACTTAAGCATTCAATGGTCAAGGGGAAGATCTAAAAGTCCTGGTGGCAAAGATTAGTTTTTAAGCTCTTTCAGAAGGCAAGGAGGGTGGGGGCAGTACGAATCTCTGGGGGGAGCTGATTCCAGAGGGCCGGGGCTCCCACAGAGAAGGCTCTTCCCCTAGGTCCCGCCAGCCGACATTGTTTGGTCGACGGGACCCTAAGGAGGCCAACTCTGTGGGACCTCACTGGTCGCTGGGATTCGTGCTGCAATTAAATTCTTTATTGGCCAAGTGTGATTGGACACACAAGGAATTTGTCTTTGGTGCATATGCTCTCAGTGTACATAAAAGAAACAATACCTTTGTCAAAAATCATGAGATAAAAATTAAAAAAAAAGAATTATGAGGTACAACACTTAATGATTGTCCTAGGGTAGAAATAAGAAACAATATTATTATAAATCATAAGGATACAAGCAACCAGTTACAATCATACAATCATTAGTAGGAGGAGATGGGTGATGGGAATGATAAGATTAATAGTAGTTTAGACTTAGGAAATACTTTGGCAGTATTGAGGGAATTATTTGTTTAGCAGAGTGATGGCGCTTGGGAAAAACCTGTTCTTGTGTCTAGTTGTCTTGATGTGCAGTGCTGTGTAGTGACGTTTTTAGGATAGGAGTTAAAACAGTTTATGTCCAGGATGCGAGGGGTCAGTCAATATTTTCCCCGCCCTCTTTTTGACTTGTGCAGTTTACAGGTCCTCAATGGAAGGCAGGTGGGCAGTAATTGTTTTTTCTGCAGTTCTGATAACAAAGACAATGTAAGAACAAATCTAATAATTTAAAAAACACTAAAACCCCCATTATTAAAAGCAAACACACACAAACATACCATGTATAAATTGTATAGGCCCGGGGGGAGATGTCTCAGTTCCCCCATGCCTGATGGCAGAGATGAGTCTTAAGAACTTTACAAAAGGCAAGGAGGGTGGGGGCAATTCTAATCTCCAGGGGGAGCTGGTTCCAGAGGGTTGGGGCCGCCACAGAGAAGGCTACTCTAAAGTCTGTCGGTCCTGTTGAGTTGCAGCAGCAAACCAGACAGTTATAGAGGTGCAGATGACAGACTCAGTGATTCCTTTGTAGAACTGTATCAGCAGCTCCTTGGGCAGTTTGAGCTGCCTGAGTTGGCGCAGAAAGAACATCCTTTGTTGTGCTTTTTTGATGACACTTTTGATGTTAAGTGACCTATTTTAGGTCTTGAGATATGATAGAACCTAGAAATTAGAAGTCCGTCCATCTTAAAATGGCCAAGGTTGAGAAACACTGCGTGAAGGAGGGGCTGCAGAGCACAAGGCCCTGAACTGTGCCAACCTTGTCTCCCCCTATTCCCCTCCCATATCTTCTCTCCCTCGCATGGGGTGGGTGGAAGGGAACCACCAGGAAGGAAGGTACTGACCTTGAAAAAGACACATCCCTTTGCTGCTGTTGAGTGATTGGAGGGAGGGAAGGAGGGGGGATGTGGATTCTTTGAAGAGTTATAGATTAGATATTATGTCAGCACAACCTGTGCACGAGAGTCCCGTTTTGTACAATTTTCCACAGCTGCGATAGAAGAGCAGTGAGGAATATTTTTCATTTTAGCAGCAGAAGCCAGGTTTTAATTTATCTTTCTTATTCTCTCCTTGTCAGGCAGGGTAAAACCTGAAACTAAGGTGTTATATATAAGATAGACGTGGACATTTTAGAAACATAGAAACACAGAAGATTGACGGCAGAAAAAGGCCTCCTGGTCCATCTAGTCTGCCCTTATACTATTTCCTGTATTTTATCTTAAGGTGGATCTATGTTTATCCCAGGCATGTTTAAATTCAGTTCCTGTGGATTGACCAACCACGTCTGCTGGAAGTTTGTTCCAAGCATCTACTACTCTTTCAGCAAAATAATATTTTTTTACGTTGCTTCTGATCTTTCCCCCAACGAACCTCAGATTGTGCCCCCTTGTTCTTGTTACGTCTCAGCAAGGCATTGTTTACATTAAAGTTCACATTAAAAATGGAAAGATTAATATCAAATGTAGAGTATTTCAAGACATGGACTTAATACGTTTTTACTTAAGGTATTTTATTTAACGATTGATTTTTAAAATATTGGGGATTTTGGGTTAGTTATCTAGTTTAATTAATTGGATTTGCCATTGCATTTTATTGCTTTTTATTATATGTTGTAAGCCACCCTGAGTCTTCGAAGAGGGGCAGCATAGAAATCCGATGGATGGATGGATGCATGGATGGATGGACAGTCGGACAAATAAATAAAACATTTATCTTACAAAAGAGCGAGTTACAGTGTTCCCTCAATTTTCGCGGGTTCGAACTTCGCGAAAAGTCTGTACCATGGTTTTTCAAAAATATTAATTACAAAATACTTAGTGGGTTTTTTCCCCCATACCACAGTTTTTCCCGCCCGATGACGTCATATGTCATCGCCAAACTTTCATCTGCCTTTAATAAATATATTTTTAAATAAATTTAATAAATAAACACAGTGAGTAATAATCTAAATGGTTGCTAAGGGAATGGGAAATTGCAATTTAGGGGTTTAAAGTGTTAAGGGAAGGTTTGTGGTACTGCTCATAGCCAAAAATAGTGTATTTACTTCCGCATCTCTACTTCGCGGAAATTCGACTTTCGCGGGCGGTGTCGGAACGCATTCCCCGCAAAAATCGAGGGAACGCTGTATTCCTTTGGCTAATGTTTTCAATTGTAGGCCATTTTAAACTTTTATTGTTTGATTGATTTCTTGATTGATTGATTGATTTGATTTGTATGCCGCCCCTCTCCGTAGACTCGGGGCGGCTAACAAGTGATAAAAAACAGCATGTAACAATCAAATATTAAAACAACTAAAAAAAACCCTTATTATAAAACAAAACATACATACAAACATACCATGCATAAATTGTAAGGCCTAGGGGGAAGGAATATCTCAATTCCCCCATGCCTGACGACAGAGGTGGGTTTTAAGGAGCTTACGAAAGGCGAGGAGGGTGGGGGCAATTCTAATCTCCGGGGGGAGCTGGTTCCAGAGGGCCGGGGCCACCAGAGAGAAGGCTCCTCCCCTGGGTCCCACCAAACGACATTGTTTAGTTGACAGGACCCGGAGAAGGCCCACTCTGAGACCTAACTGGTCGCTGGGATTTGTGCAGCAGAAGGCAGTCCCGGAGATAATCTAACAATGTTTTTTTCCTCCGCCTGACAGAAATCTTAAAATTGGCTATTTCAGCCAGCATCATGTGGATCAGCTGGATTTGGACATTAGTGCCACAGAGCTACTAGCAAAAAAGTTTCCAGGTGAGTTGTCAACCAATGCCCTTTTGCAGTTTTTTAGGTTTCACCTCCCGCAATTCCATGGCCCACATCAGGGGTCGGCAACCTGTGGCTCTAGAGCTGCATGCGGCTCTTGCATCCCTCGGCTGCGGCTGCCCGTCGCTCAAAATACGCATCACAACAGGCTCCAAGTGCTCTACGGTTTATAAATTATGGGGGTGTAGTTTAGTGTTAGACTGTTATGTCTCAGCAAGGCGTGTTTAAAATAGACGCCTTTTAAGATGCTGTGTGGGTGGGCATAGGATGTCCTTGAACCACTCAACAAAATGCTTTGTGGCTGCATCTGTTTGCTCATGAAAATCCCCCCTCCCAAGTTCCCACATACATCAGGACTTCTATAGACCGTGTGGCAAGCTGTTGATTTATCATCAACTTCTGCACCAGCTCCAGCTTGACAGGAAATTTTATTATTATTATTATTATTATTATTATTATTATTATTATTATTATTTAGATTTGCATGCCGCCCTTCTTAGAAAACTCAGGCTCACAGAATAAATATAGAAACAAATCTAATACGTTTCAAAACTACAGCTAAAACCCCAATGTATTAATCAAACAATCCAATCACACCATGCATCACATTTATTGGTCGGGGAGCCAACTAATTGTTGTTGTTATTTACTCGACTTCTATGCCACCCAATTCCGAAGGACTCGGGGCGGCTTACAACAGTATAAAATACAGTAAAAAGAAATCAAATAGAGAATCTATAAAACCTTAATTAAAAGTCATAATAAACATAATAAACTAACCCAAAATGCATACTAGACATTCATACAATTTGGCCATGGTTGTTGTTGGTTCATGGCCCCCAGGCCTGCCGACAAAGCCAGGTCTTCGTGGCCTTACGGAAAGCCAATAAGGTGGACGTGGTACGGACATCCATGGGGGAAGAGTTGATTCCACAGAGCCGGGGCAGCAACAGAGAAGGCCCTTCCTCGCAGCCCTGACAACCTGCATTGCTTAGTTGACAGGCCAACTCTGTGTGTTCTTATAGGTCTCTGGGTCTAGTTTTGGTTTAGTCTGGCTTGCCTCGTAACGGTTTAGGTGCGTGGATTTCACACCGCTCTTTCTGCCCCACGTTGATTTAGGGAAATCGGAAGAGGAATACCGTCATCAGCTGGGGTGCTACGGAGTGTCGGGAGAATTGGCCGTCCGCCCTGTTGCCAGCCTGTCTGGAGGACAGAAGAGCAGAGTGGCTTTTAGCCAAATGACCATGCCTTGGTAATCCTCGCTGGGTTGTTATTGTTGGTTTAGAAACATAGAAACATAGAAGACTGACGGCAGAAAAAGACCTCCTGGTCCATCTAGTCTGCCCTTATACTATTTCCTGTATTTTAGCTTACAATGGATCTATGTTTATCCCAGGCATGTTTAAATTCAGTTACTGTGGATTTACCAACCACGTCTGCTGGAAGTTTGTTCCAAGGATCTACTACTCTTTCAGTAAAATAATATTTTCTCATGTTGCCTTTGATCTTTCCCCCAACTAACTTCAGATTGTGTCCCCTTGTTCTTGTTTTCCTTCTGTTGTTGTTGTTTTGCATTATTCAGTTGGTGGGCAGACAGGGTGTCCTAACATGGAGAAGGGAACAAGATCACATTTTTGGCACTTATCCAGTAACCTACTTTTATGGCCATTTGCAGCATTTATTCTTATTTGTTTTATTTATTTATACGTCTGTCAAACATGTGCAAGACAGCAGGGATAGGTATAAACATAATAGCATTTAGACTTATACAGTGGTACCTCATGATACGAACCCCTCGTCTTACGAACACCCCGAGATACGAACCCGGGGTTCAGAAATTTTTTGCCTCTTATGAACTTTTTTCTTCTTACGAACCCGCCGCCTCCGAGAAGCCCCACCGCCCAGCTGCCACCTTTTAAAACAGCCGGGGGGGCTTCCCAGCGGCCTCCCGAACCCGAACGCCAAACCCGAACTTCCGGGTTCGGCGTTCGGGAGGCCGCCGAGAAGCCCCCCGGCTGTTTTAAAAGGTGACAGTCGGGCAGCGGGGCTTCCTGGCGGCCTCCCGAACCCGAACACCAAACCCGAACTTCTGGGTTTGGCGTTTGGGAGGCCGCCGAGAAGCCCCCTGGCTGTTTTAAAAGGTGACAGTCGGGCAGCGGGGCTTCCCAGGGACCTCCCGGACGCCGAACCCGGAAGTTCGGCAAAAGTTCAGGTTCGGGAGGACGCTGGGAAGCACCCCCGGCTGTTTCAAAAAGTGACAGCCGGGCGGCAGCGTTTTTTTGCATTGTTTTTTTTTTTCGTTGCACGGATTAATTGATTTTACATTGTTTCCTATGGGAAACAATGTTTTGTCTTACGAAGTTTTCGTCTTACGAACCTCCCCCTGGAACTAATTAGGTTCATAAGATAAGGTATTACTGTATACCGCTTCACAGTGCTTTACAGCCCTCTCCAAGCGGTTTACAAAGAATAAGCCTATTGCCCCCAACAATCATCTTACCCACCTTGGAAGGATGGAAGGCTGAGTCAACCTTGAGCCTACTGAGATTCGATCTGCCAAACTTCTGGCAGCCGGTGATCAGCAGAAGTAGTGCTTCACTCTAACCACTGCAACCCTATGGCACGGGGGCCACAGGTGGCACACGGAGCCCTATCTGCTGGCACGCAAGGCGTTGCCCTAGCTCAGCTCCAGCGAGCATGTGTGTGCCGGCCAGCTGATTTTTGGCTCTGGGAGGGTGTTTTTGACTTCCAGAGAGCCTCCGGTGGGGTGGGGGAGGGCGTTTTTACCCTCCCCTGGCTCCAGAGAAGCCTTTGGAGCCTGGGGAAGGCAAAACACGAGCCTTCTGGGCCCACCAGAAGTTGAAGAACAGTCCACTTCCAACCTCCAGGGGATGGAGGAAGCTGTTTTTGTCTTCCCTATGCATTGAATTATGGGTGTGGGCACTATAGCATACATGCACACTCTTTCGCCATTACTGACCTAGGCTAAGCAAAGTAAGTACAGTAATACCTCATGATACGAACTTAATTGGTGCAAGGAGGAGGTTCGTAAGTCGAAAGGTTCGTAAGACGAAACATTGTTTCCCATAGGAAACAATATAAAGTCAATTAATCCGTGCAACCAAAAAAACCCCCCGCAAAAAACCGGCGTTCGGCTACTGCTGGGAAGCCGCGCGGCTGTTTTAAAAGGTGACAGCCGGCCTGGGGGGCTTCCCAGCAACCTCCCGAACCCTGAACCCGGAAGTTCGGCAAAAGTTCGGGGTTCAGGGGGGTGCTGGGAAGCCCCCCAGCCCGGCTGTGACCTTTTAAAACAGCCACGCAGCTTCCCAGCTGTCTCCCGAAGCCGAACGCCAAAGCCGAACTTCTGCGTTCGGCTTTGGGAGACAGCTGGGAAGCGGCGCGGCTGTTTTAAAAGGTCACAGCCCGCCTGGGGGGTTTCCCAGCACCACCCCGAACCCAGAAGTTTGGCAAAAGTTCGGGGTTCGGGGGGGTGCTGGGAAGCCCCTCAGGCCGGCTGTGACCTTTTAAAACAGCCGCGCCGCTTCCCAGCTGTCTCCCGAAGCCGAACGCCGAAGCCGAACTTCCGCGTTCGGCTTCGGGAGACAGCTGGGAAGCCGCGCGGCTGTTTTAAAAGGTCACAGCCGGCCTGGGGGGCTTCCCAGCGACCTCCTGAACCGAACCCGGGGTTCAGAAAAATGTTGCCTCTTCTTACGAATGTTTTTCGAGTTACGAACCAGCGTTCGGGAGGCTTCTGGGAAGCCCCGCCACCCGGCTGTCACCTTTTAAAACAGCCGCGCGGCTTCCCAGCAGTCTCCGAATGCCGGTTCGTAACTCGAAAAAAGTTCGTAAGAAGAGGCAAAAATTTTCTGAACCCCGGGTTCGTATCACGAGTTGTTCGTAAGACGAGGGGTTCGTATCTTGAGGTACCACTGTACAGATAAATGACAATAGGACAGTAAGACAGGGAGGGTACACTTTATTATTATTATTATTATTATTTATTAGATTTGTATGCCGCCCCTCTCCATAGACACTCGGGGCGGCTCACAACAATAACAAAGACAATGTAAGAGCAAATCTAATAATTTAAAAAACACTAAAAAACCCATTATTAAAAGCAAGCATACACACAAACATACCATGTATAAACTGTATAGGCCCGGGGGAGATATCTCAATTCCCCCATGCCTGACGGCAGAGATGGGTCTTAAGAACTTTACGAAAGGCAAGGAGGGTGGGGGCAGTTCTAATCTCCGGGGGGAGCTGGTTCCAGAGGGTCGGGGCCGCCACAGAGAAGGCTCTTCTGGGCCCTGCCAAACGACGTTGTTTAGTCGACGGGACCCGGAGAAGGCCAACTCTGTGGGACCTAACCAGTCGCTGGGATTCGTGCGGCAGATGGCGGTCTCGGAGATATTCTGGTCCTGTGCCATGAAGGGCTTTATAGGTCATAACCAACACTTACGCATGCCCCTTACAGACCTAGTTGATAGACAGTCTAAGGTTAAAGTTTTTGGGGTTTGGGGAAGAAACATGCATCCCGCGTAGATGCGACACAGTTTATGATTTTTTAATATTTTTTTTGCTAGAAGCAATCTTTTATTTTCCCTTTTCCAGCAAAAAAACCAACAACAACCCACCCATTGTAAGACAATGGCTTTGCTTGATGACAGCTGCATTTGCTTTACATCTGTCACATCCCCTTAACAACCTCCTCAAAAAAAAAGATAGTAAAATCAGGCATGGTCCTGGGATGACCCACTTAATGACCAGCGTGATGGAATGGTGGTGATAATTCCAGCCTCAAAGAATGGCCTGTACTGTAATTGCACATTTTTGTCCCACTCTTTTGCAGCCCCAACTTCTATATACTGGATGAACCAACAAACCACCTGGACATGGAAACCATTGAAGCTCTAGCGAAAGCACTCAACAAATTCCGGGTAAGTTTGCAGCGGCGACTTTGCACAGCATATTAAGGAGCTACAGGTTGAATTCATTCTTTGTTGTCAGATTTCTTTTTAGGGCGGAAATTGTGGGTATAGATCGCATTGTTTTATATTATATTGATAAAACACATTGTTTTATATTGTAATTAAATAAGTCAGTAGACAGACAGATAGATGAGAGAGAGAGAGAGAGAGAGAGAGAGAGAGATTAGATAGATTAGAGAGAGAGAGAGGGAGGGAGAGAGAGAGATTAGAGAGAGAGATTAGATAGATAGATAGATAGATAGATAGATAGATAGATAGATAGATAGATAGATAGATAGATTAGAGAGAGAAAGATTAGATAGAGAGAGATATATATATAGAGAGAGATGAGAGAGAGAGAGATTAGATAGATAGATAGATAGATAGATAGATAGATAGATAGATAGATAGATAGATAGATAGATAGATTAGAGAGAGAGAGATTAGATAGATTGATAGATAGATAGATAGATAGAGAGAGAGAGAGATAGATAGATAGATAGATAGAGGGAGAGAGAGAGAGAGATTAGATAGATAGATAGATAGATAGATAGATAGATAGATAGATAGATAGATTAGAGAGAGAGAGATTAGATAGATAGATAGAGAGAGAGATTAGATAGATAGATAGATAGATAGATAGATTAGAGAGAGAGAGATTAGATAGATAGATAGATAGATAGATAGATGAGAGAGAGAGAGATTAGATAGATAGAGAGAGAGAGAGATATAGAGAGATTAGAGAGAGAGATATTAGATAGATAGATAGATTAGAGAGAGAGAGATTAGATAGATTGATAGATAGATAGATAGATAGATAGATAGATTAGAGAGAGAGAGATTAGATAGATAGAGAGAGAGAGAGAGATTTGATTGATTGATTGATTGATTGATTGATTGATTACTAGAGTTGGAAAGGACTTTGTAGGTCATTAGTCCAATCCCCACCCCACCCCTCCCCCGCTCAAGCAGGAGTCCCTATACCATTTCAGATAAATGGCAGTCCAATCTCCTCTTGAATGTCTCAAGTGTTGGAGCTCTCACAACGTCCACAGGCAAGCTGTTCCACTGGTTGATCGCTCTCACCGTCAGAAAGTTTCTCCTTATTTCCAGGTTGAATCTCTCCTTGGTCTGTTTCCACCCATTAGACCTCGTCTGGCCTTCTGGTGCCTTGGAAAACCTTGACTTCCAGGCCCAGAGAAGGCCAACTAACTGTTGTCACCTGGGTAATAATTTGAAGGTTATAATGCAGAGCAAGACCTTCAAATAGAAATTCTACTAATGGCAAGGGGAGGTTAATTGACGGTTTTAATTGACCCAAAGGGCACAATAACTAGAATGCATAATTGCAGGCTAACACTGCCCACACACCAGGAGTTTGGTCCTGGCCGGCTCAAGATTGAGTCAGCCTTCCATCCTTCATAAGTTAAATGCTTCCTTCCACCCACAAAATGAGGAGTCAGGTTGATAGAGGCAAATATGCTGATTCTGTAAATGTCAAACTCAAGGCCCTGGGGCCAGAAGGGGCCTGTGGGGTGGCTTAAATCTGGAAACAGCAAAGGACCTGCCAGTGGTGCCTCTGGCAGTGAAAATGGAGTCCAGGAGGGCTGTGCGTGGTCCTCCCAAGCTCCATTTTCACTGCCAGAGGGTTGCAAGAGGCCATCGCAGCCAAAAACTGAGATCACGAGGGCCGCAGATGGCACATCCAACTCCCGTTTTCACTGACAGAAGGTCATCGCAGTTGAAAACAGAACCTATTTTTGCTGGCAAGCCACCAAAAGCCTTTTGGAAAGCGGTAAAGCCCTGGTTTTTCCGACAGGCCTGAGGCCATTTATCTTATGCCAGTAACCAGCAAGATTACCACTATGAATAGTATGCAGGGGTTTAACTGTATTGTAAATTGTTTTTAAACTGTTTTTAGAGGTTTTGGTACTATTATTGTTTTATTTGTATTTGTTTGTTAGATTTATAGGCTGCCCAACTCCTTCTGGACTCTGGGCGGTGTACAATAATTAAGAACAATATAAAAACAATTAAAACCCCTAAAAATAAAATTATTCATTCATTTCTTCATGGCTAGAACTGGATGGTTTGCTCAACTGCCCCAGGCCTGTTGGCAGAGCCAGGTTTTCAAGGCTTTCCAGAAGGCCAGGACGGTAGGGGTGGTACGGATCTCCAGGGGCAGCTGGTTCCAGAGAGCCGGAGCCACCACAGAGAAGACTCTTTCATGCGGCCCTGCCAACCAGCACTGTCTAGCCAGTGGGACCCAGAGGAGGCCAACCCTGTGGGTCCTAATTGGTTACTGGGAGGTATAAGGCAGAAGACGGTCCTGTGATCACCCACACCTTAAATTGTATCCGGGGACCGATTGGGACCCAGCGCAGTTCGTGGAGTGTTGGTGTGATGTGAGTTTACCTAGGCACACCCACGATAGCTCTCGCGGCTGCATTCTGGACTATATTTTTGCTGTGAGCCACCTAGAGTCCCTAAGGAGGGAGGAAGGGAGGAAGGAAGGAAGGAAGGAAAGGAGCACCCCCAACATGAGTGATGTTGAGCTGGCCATGCCCCCCACTGCAAGATCAAATGGAAGAACCCTGATGCATCCCTCAATGAAATCAAGTTTGACACCTCTGCTGTAAACCACACAAAGTGGTATATAAGTCTTAAGTGCTATTGCTAGAGGAGAATATTTGTAGCTCCAGGTGCTCTCTAGTTTGGCTGTTTTCTGGCAGACACTTCATTACCCAAACTGGACAACATCATCAGTGTTACATTGACATATGATGTCACCTAGCTTCAGGTATCGAAACTTCTGCAAGAAATCAACCAAGCTCAGAGAGCACCAAAGGGCTTTTTAATCGTATTAAAAACCAAACGGCCAGAAAGAGCCAGGGGTGGCGCAGCAGGTAGAGTGCTGTACTGCAGGCCACTGAAGCTGACTGTAGATCTGAAGGTCAGCGGTTCAAATCTCATCACCGGCTCAAGGTTGACTCAGCCTTCCATCCTTCCCAGGTGGGTCAAATGAGGACCCGGATTTGTGGAGGCAATAGGCTGGCTCTGTTTTTAAAAGTGCTATTGCTAACATGTTGTAAGCTGCCCTGAGTCTAAGGAGAAGGGCGGCATAAAAATTGAATAAATAAATAAAGTGGTAGTGAGGGAACAGCTTGGCTTGGTGTCCTGCCGCCTTCTCCCCAGTTTGTGATGTGAAGCTCCCTCCTTCTTTTCCTAGGGCGGCTTGATCCTAGTTTCGCACGACGAGCGTTTCATCCGGCTGGTGTGCAAGGAGCTGTGGGTGTGCGGCAACGGCACTGTCCAGCGTATCGAGGGCGGCTTTGACGAGTACAGAGACATCTTGCAAGAGCAGTTCCGGAAAGAAGGTTTCCTATAAAGCCGCCAGAGTGGGTGCGTGAGCTGGTGGGGAGCAGAGCACGCCCTGCAGCAGCCCTCCCGCTCGCCCCGTTGAAGTCACCAGGGGATTCCACTGCCATCGGGCAAACGTCGGCTGTGCCAACCCCTCCTTCCCGCCCGGGGGAAACCAGCATCCGCCGGGAACGAGAGGAGACGGAAGGAACCCAAGTTGCCAACTCCGCTGCTGGATCTGTGCCAAGTCTCTGCTGGGCGGGGACGGAAGGGCGGCTGAAGGGGAGCGGTGGGGAGAAGGGCACGCCCGGAGCTGATTTAGTGGGGGGAGTGGTAGGGATGGGGAAGAAGACATCGCTGCTCCGAGCTGTCCCATCTCTCCCCTCCCCTCCACACCGCCCGTCGGTAGAACTGAACCCACCGCCGAGGAATGTAAGGAAGCTTCGGGGGTGTCGGATGCTGCTAAAGGTTGCACGTTGAGTAGCTTCTCCCGGAAGTGGGCTTGGAGCTGCAAACCGTCCTTCGACACGGCTACTTTTTTCCCAGGGCATAGCCTTAAATTTCCTCCCCTTTCCTCCACCCCCCTCACTCGGATGGTGACGCTTTTTGTATCGGATCCCATCTTCGTTTCCGTTCCCGGATGCGATCTCGTCCCAAGGGGGAGACGCAACACGATACAAAGAGCGACACTGCTGTGATGCAGGGTACAGGCAAGCAGCTTTTTCTCATGTGCCAGAGGGGGGTGGCCTTGGGTGTTCTGTTTTTCTTTTGGGGGAGGGTGTTGGGGGGGGATTATATCTAAAAATGGTCTCCCAGTCTCTTGAGGTCTCAACTCCACGTAGGGTTAAAAGATTTGTCCCAGCTAACGCACCGTGTCTTGGTAATAAAATTTAAGTGGTTTTGCATAGGCAATGTTAACACTTTCAATCCCCTGTCTATCAGCACTGAGATCACCGTGTAAATAAAATGGATCTCCCTCTCTCTTGGTCTTGGATTTATTTTCTTCTTCTTTTTTTATAAAAAAGCAGTGGTAGTTTTACATATAATTATGTGTTTGGATTTCTATGCCACAACCTTTCAGGAAATGCCTATGACATTATTATTATTATGATGATGATGATGATTATTATTATTATTATTATTATTATTATTTACAATACAACACAGCCAACGAGATCACTATGCTGGATTTCGTATTTCATCACCAGTCGGGCGCTTCCCAAGCACCTAGGACTGTGTGATGTAGCGGCGAATTATGTTTGCCGATCCCAGTAAAATGGCCTTTTGCAATTGACAGATGGAGATTTTGTCAATTCAGATGGTTTTCAAATGTCCGCCCGCTGAGATCCTTTGGCACTGCGCCCAGCGTGCCAAGTACCACTGGGACCACTTTCACTGGCTTATGCCAGAGTCATTGCAGCTCGGTTTTTAGATCTTCGTATTTCACTAATTTCTCTAGCTGCTCTGGGATTGCGATGTTGATGATTCATACTTTCTTTTTCTCCACAATCAGGATGTCTGGTGTGTTATGATTTAGAATTCGGTCAGTCTGAAGTCCCACAGTAGTTTTGCTTGCTCATTTTCGACCACTTTTTCGGGCTTATGATCCCACCAGTTCTTTGCATCATCATTATTATTGTTGTTGTTGTTGTTCTGTCGGGCTGTCTGGTAGACTCCTCCCAAAAATTCACAGGTACAAATTTCAGACACACACGTTTGAAAATTCAAAACAATGTTCTTTATAATGAAAATTCACTTAAACCAAGCCCTCTTTTGGTATAGCAAAGAGCACTCGTCTCCAAACAAACTGGTAATTTGTACAAGTCCCTTATCAGTTCTGTGATACTTAGCTTGCAGCTGTCAGGCAATTCACAGTCCTTCTTCTTTCACAAAGTGAAACACACTTTGCTCTGGTTTAGTTTCAAAGCGGGGGAAAATCAGCACACAAAAGATCAAAGTCAGTAAAGCAGGCACGAAACACAAGGATCAGATGATCCTCCACAATGGCCAAACCCACAAGCTGCTATTTATAGCAGCCTCACTAATGACCACAGCCCCACCCAACCACAGGTGGCCTCATTTTCTTTGATAATAATCTCTCAGTTGTTGTTGCCTATGCATCCCTTTCCTCATGCGTGGCTGTATCATTAACTCTTGTTCTGAATCCAAGGAGGAGCTAGATAATTGATGTCCTTCTGAGCTGTCTGCCACACTCTCCTCCTCCCTGTCACTCATGTCTTCTTGGTCAGAGGAGCCTTCATCAGCAGATTCCACGGGGGGGGGGGGGCGCAAAACAGGCCTGCAGCATGTGGATGTCTCCCCCACATCCACAGTCCTTGGGGCAGGAGCTGGGCCAGAGCTAACCACAACAATTATTATTATTATTTAGATTTGTATGCCGCCCTTCTCCAAAAACTCGGGGCAGTTCACAGAATAAGTATTGAAACAAAGCGTACAAAACAAATCTAATACATTAAAAAACTACAGTTAAAAACCCTATATATTACTCAATCAGACAATCCAACCATACCATGCATCACATTTATTTTATTGTCTCCCTCTTTTATTTCTCTTAACTGATTTTGGTTATCCATGGATGAAGAGATCCCTAAGTGGCAGATAGTTGCCCATTACTTGCTGAATAAGTTATACTTGAGACAAAAGCTTGAAGGGAAATTATGCATCATGCTACATAAGTACAATTCAAGAGAAGAAGTTGGAGGTCATGAAGATGAGAGAATACAGAAAACCCAGGCTATTTGGCGACCCAAGAATAAGTGACAAGGGTGCCTGATGATTCAATGTATACATTTAATTCTATAGGGGCTCTGAGCAACACATAAAAATATCAAAATACAGTGATACCTTGTCTTACAAACTTAATTGGTTCCGGGATGAGGTTCTTAAGGTGAAAAGTTTGTAAGACGAAACAATGTTTCCCATAGGAATCAATGGAAAAGAGATTAATGCGTGCAAGCCCAAAATTCACCCCTTTTGCCAGCCGAAGCGCCCGTTTTTGTGCTGCTGGGATTCTCCCCTGAGGCTCCCCTCCATGGGAAACCCCACCTCCGGACTTTGCGTTTTTGAGATGCTGCAGGGGAATCCCAGCATCGCAAAAACGAGCACTTTGCTGGCAACGGAAGTCCGGAGGTGGGGTTTCCCAGCAAAGGGAGCATCAGTGAAATCGCAGCGTCGCAAAAACACCGAAGTCCTCGAAACCCCACCTCTGGACCTCTGTGTTTTTGTGATGCTGCGATTTCACTGAGGCTCCCCTCGCTGGGAAACCCCACCTTTGGACTTCCGTTGCCAGCGAAGTGCCCGTTTTTGTGCTGCTGGGATTCCTCTGCTGGGATTCCCCTGCAGCATCAGAAAAACATGGACGTCCGGAGGTGGGGTTACCCAGCTGCGGCGGTGGATTTGTAAGGTGAAAATAGTTTGTAAGAAGAGGCAAAAAAATCTTAAACCCCAGGTTTGTATCTCGAAACGTTTGTATGACAAGGCGTTTGTAAGACGAGGTATGACTGTACTAGTGAAAACACATCCAGGGTACTTCTTGTTGTTATTAAACAACATGCAACACTAGAGAGTAAAAACGTTGACCTTGAAGGACAGATGCAAACTATTATCAAAGGAACAAGGGAGGAAATTTATCTTAAATCTGCCAAGGGCAAATAGCCTTTGTAAGCAGCCTAAACACCTCCCTAAATCACCGGAGTAAAAGAAGGGAGGAGGCTGGTGGCCCTGCAAACTTTCAAGGTTCTGCAATTATAACCGTTCTCAATTTAAAATAATTATTATTTCAGCCCTCCTGGTGGGGAGTGGATTTCCTCACCTGTTTCTAACTAATGAGGTTGACATGTGCAGATAGTCCTCAACTTACGACAGCAACAGAGCCCAAAAATTTCTGTAGTTAAGCAAGACCTATAAAGCCCTTCATGGCATCGGACCAGAATATCTCCAGGACTGCCTTCTGCCGCACAAATCCCAGCGAACAGTTAGGTCCCACAGAGTGGGCCTTCTCCGGGTCCCATCGACTAAACAATGTCATTTGGCGGGACCCAGGGGAAGAGCCTTCTCTGTGGTGGCCCCGGCCCTCTGGAACCAGCTCCCCCCAGAGATCAGAGTTGCCCCCACCCTCCTCGCCTTTTGTAAGCTCCTTAAAACCCACCTCTGTCATCAGGCATGGGGGAATTGAGATATTCCTTCCCCCTAGGCCTACACAATTTATACATGGTATGTTTGTGTGTATGTTCGGTTTTTAATAAGGGTCTTTTAATTGTTTTAAATAGTAGATTTGTTATATGTTGTTTCATTATTGTTGTTAGCCGTCCCGAGTCTACGGAGAGGGGTGGCATGCAAATCAAATTAATTAATTAATTAATTTTGTGATGGCAGTTTTGCCCCATTTTATGACTTTTCTTGCTGCAGTTGTTAAATTAATCTCTGCAGTTGGTAAAAGTTTATTTATTTATGCCACCCCTCTCCGGAGACTTGGGGTGGCTAACAGCAACAATAAAACAGTGTACAATAGTAATCTAATACTAAAAACGATTAAAAACCCATAAGTATAAAAACCAAACATACATACATACATACCATGCATAGAATTGTAAAGGCCTAGAGGGAAAGAGGATCTCAATTCCCCATGCCTGACGGCAGAGGTGGGTTTTAAGTAGCTTACGAAAGGTAAGGAGGGTGGGGGCAATTCTAATCTCTGGGGGGAGTTGGTTCCAGAGGGCCGGGGCCGCCACAGAGAAGGCTCTTCCCCTGTGTCCCGCCAAGCGACATTGTTTAGTTGACGGGACCTGGAGAAGATCCTCTCTGTGGGACCTAACTGGTCGCTGGGATTCGTGCAGCAGAAAGCGGTCCCTGAGATATTCTGGTCCGATGCCATGAAGGGCTTTATAGGTCATAACCAACACTTTGAATTGTGACCGGAAACTGATCGGCAAGCAATGCAGACTGCGGAGTGTTGGTGTGACATGGGCATATTTGGGGAAGCCCATGATTGCTCTCGCAGCTGCATTCTGCACGATCTGAAGTTTCCGAACACTCTTCAAAGGTAGCCCCATGTAGAGAGCATTACAGTAGTCGAGCCTTGAGGTGATGAGGGCATGAGTGACTGTGAGCAGTGAGTCCCGGTCCAAGTAGGGCCGCAACTGGTGCACAAGGCAAACCTGGGCAAATGCCCCCCTCGCCACAGCTGAAAGATGTTTCTCTAATGTGAGCTGTGGATCGAGGAGGACACCCAAGTTAGTAAGCTGGTTGTGAAATGAATAGTCTTCCCGTTTTGACTTTGTCGGACGATCGCAAAAGAGAGACACTGTGACCTGGGGACACAGCAACGGTCATCAATGTGAACCAATTGCCAAGCACCTGAATTTTGATCAGCTGACCGTGGGGATTGGACAGAAGCCCTAACTGGGAAATGGTCATAAAGTCGCATTTTTCAGTGCCGTTGTAACTTTGAATGGTCACTAAATGTCGTAAGTCGAGGGATACCTGTACTATCTGAAGACAGCGGATGGGAACTGCCTGATCAGGAAGGATGCTCAAGGGCAAGAGAATGAACAAAAAAAAATGTTTCAAATTTTTATTTAAAATTTTATTTATTTAAATAAAATAATTTTTATTTAAAAATTTATCAATAAATTTTAAAATTCAAAATGTTTAGTGAAAGGGGATACAAAATGAAAGGCTCAATGTGAGATGGTTTTGGGGAAAGTGTCAACAGTACACCTTGGAGAGTACACAAGCTTCTGCTCTGGCAATCTCACACTACTCACCAGAGCCTTACAAAACTTTTGCCAGACCCATCCTTGAATACAGTTCATCTGTCTGGAACCCATACCGCATCTCGGACATCAACACTCTTCAAAACGTCCAAAAATATTTCACCAGAAGAGCCCTTCACTCCTCCACTCGAAACAGAATACCCTACGAAAATAGACTAACAATCCTAGGTTTAGAAAGCTTAGAACTACGTCGCCTAAAACACGATCTAAGTATTGCCCACAAGATCATATGCTGCAACGTTCTACCGGTCAATGACTACTTCAGTTTCAATCACAACAACACAAGAGCACGCAACAGATTCAAACTTAATATTAACCGCTCCAAACTTGACTGTAAAAAATATGACTTCAGCAACCGAGTTGTCGAAGCGTGGAACTCATTACCTGACTTAGTAGTGTCAACCCCTAACCCCCAACATTTTTCCCTTAGACTATCCACGATTGACCTCTCCAGGTTCCTTAGAGGTCAGTAAGGGGCGTGCATGTGCACCAGTGTGCCTTCCGTCCCCTGTCCAATTCTCTCTCCTTATCTCCTTTATCTTTTCTTCCTTTCAAATATGTTCACCTATACTTTTATACCTTTTCTTCTATTCTTTTCTTTACTTATATTATTACATATCTATTCTCTTCAATGTGTGTTATGTATTGGACAAAATAAATAAATAAATACATACATACATACATAAAGTAAGTAAGTAAGTAAGTAAGTAAGTAAGTAAGTAAGTAAGTAAGTAAGTAAGTCAATGAAGAAAGCTAAACGGAAAGCTGCTAGCAGAGCGGGTGGAATTGAAAATAAAAAATTAAGCTTTGGATTGAGTTTCTAGGAGGGGATGCTATATAGCAGGGGTCCCCAAACTTGGCAGCTTTAAGACTTGTGGCTGGAGAATTCTGGGAGTTGAAGTCCACAAGTCTTAAAGTTGCCAAGTTTGAAGACCTCTGCTGTACAGAACATTTTGGTGACTCTGGGCCAATCACCAGGAGATTTGAGTTCTACTCCCATCCTTATGAAAGCTGGCTGGGTGATTTGGGTCCAATTATTTTTATTATTTTATTTTTTATTTATTCATTTGTCCAATACACAAATACATAGGATATATGAAAGGAAGTCCCGCCTTGGTCATGAAAGCGAGCTGGATGACAACCAGTCTCTCTCAACTCAATCCACCTTACAGGGTTGTTGTTATGGGAAGAATAGGAGGAAAGAATATTACGTATACAGTACTCGCCATCTTGAGGATTTTTATTTTTTTTAAATAATAAAGACAGAAAATAAATAAGGTTGAAGAAAAAATGGACGGGAAAAAAAGACCTGAGCGGTACTCAACGCAATGGCATTTATTTTATTTAAAGTATGGAAACTACAGAGGTCATGCAATCACTGATATACAAATACAAGTTTTAAAAAAGAATAGATATATATAGTTAGGCGAACAATAGATGAGATAATATATTAAATTAAGATAAGGCCATAACAAAATCACCATAATGTGGCACCATAGATTCACAATGAGATAGATGGCATAGTTAAGATTATAAAAGGCTAGAAGGCAATTGCATAAACATAAAATTTAATTTTTTAAAATACTCTATAAAGTTGCTTACCTAAATCTGAAATTGGTCAGATCAGATTTATTATTCCAGCAAAATTATATGAACAGATTAAGAGAGTTGAAAGGGACCTTGTATAACATCTGGTCCCACAAGCAGAAGACCCTATATGATGTGTGTTTATTGTAATTATTCTGTTTTTATATTGTATTATTTTTTTTGGGGGGGGGGGTTCCATTTATTTATTTTTGTTCAAGTATGTACAGAATTTGTCCTTGGAGAGGGGTGGCCTACAAATCTAAGAAATTATTATCTAATTATTATTATTAATATCTATGGGTTTTTTTAAAAAGGAAAAATCAATAATTTTTTTTTTTTAAAGTAGGTAAGCAGAAAAAGGATTTAAAAAATAAATAAATCCATGCAGTTGTGAGGTAAAATAAAAAGCAACGTATACAAGCAAACGACTGCCGTTTCCTTCCATGCCCCCCGACGCCCCGTAGCCTTGGCCAACTCGGCTGCACCAGCTGGGAAGGATGGGCCCTGGAGTCGGAGGACATCTTCTGGAAGGCCCCCGTGAGGACGCGGGGAAAGGCTCGGGCAGCCACTTCGGGTGAGCTTCGCCCGCGCCCCCCCCCCCCCTTGCCCGAAGGAGAGGAGGGAAAGCGCCATTGCCCCACGTGCCTCTGGCTCCCCAGCTGGGAGATCTCAAAGGAAGGAAGGAAGGGAGGGAGGGAGGGAGGAAAGGAGGGAGGGAGGAAGAGCGAGGGAGACTGAAAGAAAGAGAAGGAAGGGACTGAAAGAAGGAGAGGGAAGGAAGAACGGGACTAAAAGGGGAAGGAAGTGAGAGACTGAAAGAAGGTGAGGGAGGGAGGGAAGGAAGGAAGAAAGGCGAGAGATTGAAAGAGGAAGGAAGGAAGGAAAAGAAGGAAGGGCGAGAGACTGAAAGAAGGGGAAGGGAGGAAGGAAGGGAGGGAGGGAGGAAGGGCCAGAGACTGAAAGGAGAGGGGAGGAAGGAAAAAAGACCAAGAAAGACATAAAAAAGAGGGAAAGTTTGAAAGAACGAAAAGGAAAAAAGCCAAAAACAGAAAAAGAAAGGCCGAGAGAGGCAGAAAGGACGGAAGGAAGGAAGGGAAAGTGGGAAGGAAAGAAAGAAAGAAAGAAAGAAAGGGAAAGGAAAGGAAAGGCAAAGAGACTTTTTCCGGGGGATCCTGGCGCTAAGAAGCCCGCCCACCTTCCCCTCCCTCAAAGCGGCACCGTCACCCCCGCCTACCGTCCGGGGAGGGCGGGGCAAACTACCTCCCCCCCTCCCTCCCCCCCACCTCACACCCCTTCAGCTGGTAGGCGAATCCAAAGGAGCCAGGCGAGGGAGGGGGGAGTGAGAGAACGGGAGGGAGAAGTCCCCGCCGCAGCTCCCCCCCCCCTTCCTCCCTCCACCGCCTTCCGCGCGCCCGCCGCCGCCGCCCCCTCCCCTTCCTTCCCCAGGTGGTACAGCCTCCCGCGCCAGTCCTGGGCTGGGCGGAGCCTGCCGAGTGGGTGGGAAGGGTGGGGGGGTTGGCGGGAGAGGCGGAGTTGGCGCTCAACAGCCGGCCCGCCGGTTAACAAGCGAGGGGCAGCTGGGGGGAAAAAAAAGCGAGCGGCCGGCCGGTCCAGTCTATCCCGCGGGAAAGCGAAGGCAGGCACGGAGAGCGAGCGCGCGAGAGAAAGACAAGCGCGTCCCGCCGCCGCCGGCCGAAGCCCTCCCCGCGGGCACGATCCGTCCACCCGCCCGCCTTTGGGGTGGCAGTGGTGGGAGAAACGAGGAGCCACACCGGGCAGACGATCCGGCGGGAGTGACGGCGACGTCGGGGATGAACAGCTTCGAGGAGGACGCAGGTGGGCGGACAGCCACAGTGCACGGCGGCCGGGCCGATTTGCAAAGGGGGGGGGGGAGCGCCACACCGGGCCTCGGTTTTAACCGAGCGCCGGTTACCCGGGCTTCTCCCCGCTTGCATTCCCGGGCCTGATCTAATCTTCTTCTTCCTCCTCTTTTTCCTAGGGGCCAGTCCCGTGCCCAGCCCGGGCTTCCCCGCCTTCGACGAGGTGAGTCCCCAGGCCGGTTGGGAAAGAAACGAGGGAGGGAAAGAACTCCAGCCGGGCGTGCAAAGAAGCGGCAGCGGCAGCAGCAATACCGGCTCCGTTGGGCGCCCCGCTTGTCCCATGGAGAGACATGCCGCCCCCCCCTGCCCCCCCCCCCCGTATATCTTTTCCTCCGTTGCTTCGGAGCGGGGGCGGAGTGGCGGCTTCTCCCGGGCGGAGGGCGGCGCTCCCGGGTGTGTTCGGCGCGACGCCGGCTCCGCCCCCGCCGGCTTCCCGAGTTTGGCCGACCTACGTCCCCGCGTTTTCTGACAACCCCCCCTCCCCCACACGGGAGCTTCTTTTATTACTATTATTATTATTTCCCCCTTGAAACTTACGAGGCGAGACTCTCCCTCCCCGGGAAGCCGGCGGCCAAAGTTGCCCCTCCGGGCTCTTTTTTTTTTTTTTTGCCCAGGACGGCAGCGGCGGCGGTTCCGGCGCCATCTTAAGCACCGCCCGGGTGGGAGCGTGGAGGACGACGACCCTCCCCGGTGTCCTCGGGCGTCCTGAGGGGATTTTCGGGGTGTGTGTGTCAGAAAAGTTCGCTTGCCCCCCCTCCCTTTTTTTGGGAGGACGACGACGACGGGGGCTGTTTTGCACCGGCTCCACGCGCCCAGCTCGCTATGCTTTTCCTCTCCTTCGCGTTTTACGCGGCACGACTGGATGGCCTCTGGGGCGGGGGATTTGTCACCCTCCTCCTTAGAGAATTTATTTACTTGTTGGTTTATTTATTAATGATTGATTGGATTTATATGCCGCCCCTCTCTTGAGGACTCCCTCAGAATTCCCTCTCCCTTTTTTATTTTTTTGAGGGGAGGGAAACCTCGCCTCAAGTTCCTCTCCCCTCTTGTTTTTGAGGGGGGAAGTGGTGGTGGGGATTTGCCCCCCTCCCCTTAAGAGAATTTGATTGGATTTATATGCTGCCTCGCTCAGAGGACTCGGTCGGAATTCTCTCTCCCTCTTTTTGGGGGTAGGGAAACCTTTATCTATATATTTGTCAAACAATTAGAGGATGGTTAATTTGTACAAATAAAACATTACATAAGTAATGATAGAAGACAGGAAGGGGAGAGTAACCTCGCCTCAAGTTTCTCTCCCCTCTTGTTTTTGAGGGGGAAAGTGGTGTTGGGGATTTGCCCCCCTTCTCCTTAGAGAATTGATTAGAAACATAGAAGATTGACAGAAAAAGACCTCATGGTCCATCTAGTCTGCCCTTATCCTATTTCCTTATCCTATAAACGTATATCCATCCTAAGATAAAATGCAGGAAATAGTATAAGGGCAGACTAGATGGACCAGGAGGTCTTTTTCTGCCGTCAATCTTCTGTGTTTCTATGTTTCCTGTATTTTATCTTAGGATGGATCTATGTTTATCCCAGGCATGTTTAAATTCAGTTACTGTAGATTTACCAACCACGTCTGCTGGAAGTTTGTTCCAAGCATCTACGACTCTTTCAGTCAAATAATATTTTCTCACGTTGCTTCTGATCTTTCCCCAACTAACCTCAGATTGTGCCCCCTTTGCCTTGTGTTCACTTTCCTATTAAAAACACTCCTGAACTTTATTTAACCCTTTCGCATATTTAAATGTTTCGATCATGTCCCCCCCTTTCCCTTCTTTCCTCCAGTCCAGACTATACAGATTGAGTTGATTAATCAATACAGATTGATTGATTGATTGATTGATTGATTGATTGATTGGATTTATATGCCACCCCTCTCTGTGGACTCCCTTGGATTTTTTATTTTTTTGGAGGAGAGGGAAACCGCAAATTTCTCTCCCCTCTTGTTTTTGAAGGGGAAAGTGGGGGTGGGGATTCCCCCCCTTCTTCTCCTAGAGGATTGATTGATTGACTGATTGGATTTATATGCTACCCCCTCTCCAGAGGACTCCTTATTCTCGCTCATTTTTATTTTTGGAAGCGAGGTCAAGTTTCTCTCCCCTCTTGTTTTTGAGGGAGAAGTGGGATGAAATTTTCCTCTGTCTCTCCTCTTCCCCCCCCCCCCCCCAAAAAAAAGAAAAGAAGATAAAATTTCCAAGTTCATGGAAATGTCGCAGTCACCAGTGTGGCTTTTATCTCCTTCCTTCCCTCCTCCCTGAAAAGATTGGATTGCAGTTAAGGCAGCATCTGTTTTGTTGTGACCTGCCCTTTTTTCTTCATTCCTCTCCTTTCGTATCTTCCTGTTTTGAGATTTGGCAGGAAAGCCTACTTTTTATTTTTATTTTAGGGAATTCCCCCCTCCCTCCCATTCCTGGCCTTGAACCCCCTCGCCTTGGATCCATCCTGACGATTTTTCTCTAAATATAACCCGACTTTCTCTTCTCTAAATGTAAACCGGAGGCACTCTGGGTGGCCCATCAATTTAAATTTAATGGATGAAAGGACCTCCGGGAAAAACAGCATTTGTTAGTGTGAATAACAGAGTACAGAAAACAGAGTTGTGGGGGGACCTTGGAGGTCTTCTAGTCCAGTGTTTTTCAACCAGTGTGCCGTGGCACACTAGTGTGCCGTGAGACATGGTCAGGTGTGCCGCGAAGAAGGAAGCTCAGGTTCCGGTCTTGCAACTTTTTGCAGAGAGAGAGAGTGTGTGTGAGAGAGAGAGAGAGAAAGAAAAAGAAAGAGAAAGACAGAGAGAGAGAGATAGCAAGCAAGAGAGTGAAAGAAAAGAGAGAAAGAGAAAAAGCAAGTGTCAGAAAGAAAGAGAGAGAGAGAGAGAAAGAAAGCAAGAGAGAAAGAAAGCAAGAGAGAGAGAAAAAGGAGAGGGAGAGAGAGAGAGAAATGAGCAAAAAGGGGAGGAAAAAAAGAGAAATGAGAAATGATTGTGACAGAGAATGAGAGGAAAGAGAGAGAAACAAAAGAGAGAGAGAAGTGACTCTTGATTTAAAGCATATGATAAAAAGCACCCAAAGAATAAGAGAGAAAAAACCCCCCAGTCCTCACCTGTTTTTGGAAATGGTTCAAAAGTGTGTATACAAACACA